>NW_016228159.1:0-1301 GCF_001687245.7 Rhagoletis zephyria | reverse complement strand
ACCATTTTTAGAGACAATTTGAGTATGAGCTTGGTATCGCATTTTCTTAAGGTCAAAATATGGTGGAGCCATCATGCGCTACAAAATTGCATACCCAAAACTTTTCTAGAAAGTATTATTAGCTTATACACTGCCGGTCACTTGAAAGTTGCAGCTTTGAAATGCCTTAATTTTTTCAATATCATTTTGTTCCAATCTGCGCTTAGACTATTTTTTGTTAAAGAAATGAGGGCAATACTCTAAATTACGGCTAGATGTAATATCTAACTATTTCCGAGCTAAAAAAAAAAATACTATTTAGTTAGCGTATCTTTAGTATTTTTGGCATTTTATCAGCGAAATCAATGATTTCCGTGGAGAAAGGTAGGCAGGTCATTAAATTCTTCAGTCTTTGGTCCCAAGTCGAAAAGGTGGAGGGTGCCAAGCCCCCTTCATTTTTTTTTTGTACACGCCTCAAATCAAATTTTTTTCAGATTTTCTAATGCAATGCTATATACATCAATTGAAAAAAAGCGAATGTCGATTCTCGAATTTTTTCGATTCAATCGATTTAGAAACGGCATTTCTGTTTGAAGTACAAGGTACAAATTACCGTTGATTTTTTTTTCTGGCACTTATCCGGAATTTTCCCACATAAAAAAATGCCGGCATATGCTATATGGATATAATTTCGGAAGATATCAACGATAATTTGTAGAAAAAAGTTTGAAATTTTGATGAACATTTTATCAGTTTTTAACCGATTCACAAAAAAGAGAAGGTTATCATTCGTCAGAATATTTTTTATTAAAAATGTTTGTTTTATGTATGTTACCGTATAAATTTGGACCACTGGTGGTCCTACACTAATTTGGTTTAAATCCGATCAACGGATCATGAAGAAATTAACGATAATCTGAAATTTTCATATGAGAATTGAAGTCGGTTTTGTTTTTTGCTTTAAAATTATTTGTTTAATATTTTACACAGTTTGAAATTTGAGTTCATATGTTTTTTCTCTATTTCATTTGAAAAATAATGGTAATTAAATAGAAGAAAAATAACCCAGTGAAATGAGAAAAAATCGTTCCTATTCAAGTGCATTGGAGTGTAGTTTAACAAAATATAAATACACTATCATGGACGGCGCGTGTAGTTTGGATTCTGTTTTCTGCACGCATTCCATTCGAAGGGTCACGGTTGAGATTCTATACATTTAAGCCCACAAATTGCTATGAACCTGAGATCAGGTACATACATACATATGTATGTACATATGAAGGTGCATACAAGATTTGTTGCAATTTGTTGCTATAAATGCT
>NW_016228158.1:0-1301 GCF_001687245.7 Rhagoletis zephyria | reverse complement strand
TTATCCAGGATCTGTTAAGCGGTCGTCTGTTTGTCACTCTCAAATACGATATCTTACTTTCAAGATAATCTCTGAACTAAAAACTTCGACAAGTTCATCCACAGAGTCATCGAAAAGCTCGGAGTTCTCTTCTGGTGGNTCGACAACAATTTGACTTTATGTATGTACATCTGGCTGGCTTTTTCATTTTTTAGTTCACAGGATCAACCTAAAGCAATAAGGAAACGAAAGATACCAATAAATGAGTGCAGTATATCTCGTTTGGCTGCATTTACTTTCACTGCAAATGATTTGGTGCACCTAAGCGAAATGCGTAGCAAAGCGGAAAAACAAAAATAGTGATTTGTTTTGTTTTAGACTTTAAAGTTTGTTTCCATACTGTTTTTCATTAATTTATTTTTTTTTTAATTATTTAATGCGAGTAAGACCACTTTAACACTAGTCGATATAGGGGTATTATTATCTTCTGGGTGTTCATCGCCACTACTGTAGCTCGTTTATGTAACTTTTCTCTACCGATTATTTCTCTACTGGTAGAGAATATACGTCATTCTCTACTACACATTAGCGGTAGAGAACAGGGCGGCGAATTCAAATCTTAATTCGCCTTGGTAGAAAATTGTTACAGAAACGAGCTACTGGTTTCTCTACCAAGGCGAGTTCATATATGAATTCGCCGCCTTGTTCTCTACTGCTAACGAGTAGTAAAGAATGGCATATATTCTCTACCAGTAGAGAAATTATCAGTAGAGAAGAGTTAAGAGAAGAGTTAAAAAACGAGCTACAGATGAGGATATATCGCACAGGTTTGCAAAAAGAGGAATGTGTTGTAAGTAAAACGAAGCTTTACAAAATTTGTATTGCTGGCAAGCGAAGTATTTTTCGTACAAATCGAAGAAAACCTACTCAAAAACAGGGCTGTTAAACGGAAAAGGATTACTAAGCGGAAATGCAGCTAACAGGTCTATTCTGCACGTTACCGAACATTTTGTAACCGAAAAATTGTATTACCAAAAAATGTTACCAGTGCTTGTCACCGCGATTCTGGGAACGTTGGTAATGCATTTAATATATTCAGCAATTCCGCTATGAAGAACTGTGGAAACTCTGGCATTACATACTTCATGGGGCAATATTTTGTTACCAGCTTATGAGTTGGTAACAAAATTTACCAGTTACAAGAGTACACAGAAGGCGAAAAGGGTTTAAAAATTTACAGGAACTTTATTTACTGGTAGAAAAAAAATGTATTACCAGACCTGTTACAGGTCTATTCTGCGCTGGTAACATAAATTTTGTAA
>NW_016228157.1:0-1301 GCF_001687245.7 Rhagoletis zephyria | reverse complement strand
GTAAAGTCGGAATTGTAATGCTCTCACCCCCTAGGATTGTTCTATATCCTAGTTTTCCATGTAGAAATGGTATAGGATACTTGAGAACCAATATTTTTCGATCGGAAAACCCTGGCTCTCTTCAGGAGACTTTCAGTAGTAATACCCAATTGTTTATTTAATCATTTTTTAATACCAACGATTTTTTATTGGTCCCCCTATTGCATTTTTCGGGATTTTTGTGAGTTTTTGGCGGACCTATAAAAATTATAGTTGCAATGAAAAATGGATAAATAAACAATTTGGTATCATTACTGGGAATCTCCTGCAGATAAATAGGGTTTTCTGATTGAAAAATATTGATTTTTAAGAATTCTATACCATTTCTACGAAAAGTTGTTTTTTCCCCATATAAAATACATGGAACACTTTGGGCGCTTTCAGCGACCTCTAAATATTTTTTTATTTCAAAATAAAAAATACAGATTTTTTTTCGGTATAGAACAATCCTAGGGGTTGAGAGCATACAAATTCCGACTCTACTTTTTCACATGAATTTTTGGACCACCCTGAGATACATACATACACACATATGTAAATGCACATGTCTCAATTTTCAACAAATCACTGGTTTTTATCCTTAATTGCATGGGCGTTAGATTTTGCCAACAATTCGCAATTCACTACACTCATTAAATAAGTAATCAAATCAAAACTATGCAGAATTCAAAGCCACAATACCTTCGGACAGCGGTCACCGTGGAGTCGATGAGTCTGCAACCAATAGCAATTTCATTTCTATTAATAGCTACAACATATCCAGCGAAGAGGAAATGTGAATTGAGTAGTGGTATTTAAAAAGCAATTATGTGTGAGAGCATAGCTGTCTGTGGATAATGTTTGATTTCTCTTGTCTGAATTATGAAGGTATCAGCAAATTACTGGAACGATGCTTTGTTTAGTTAGTAAGGATATGCGACAAATATTTTACCAGTTACTTAATGATACTGTAATTTAAGTAAATTACATAAAAAATCTCTTTAATGGATATCCACGACTACCAGACTTAAATTAATATTCTGCAGATGTTTCATATCTTTACTATCAAGCCTCTAAATGTACTATTATTTATTGCATAATACGTGAAATAAATTTTATAAAAATTTTTATGTAAAATAACATTTTTAACGGCGGTTGGTTCGTTGGGAGTAAATTGGCAAATTCAACGGAAACTTCACACGGAAATGGTGCAACGGAAATGGGTAGGGCTTCCTGAGTGTATGCACATGATATTAATTTAACAAAAACTTGCTAATAAAAGG
>NW_016228156.1:0-1301 GCF_001687245.7 Rhagoletis zephyria | reverse complement strand
AAAATATACAAAGCAACTAAGAATCCGCGGTCAGCAGTTACATTTTTTTAAAGCCCTTAATTTGGTATCCATATATGCTGGATATTTTTGACCTTGGCCCATATTTTGACCTACATACATCTCGAAAACTATAGAAGGCAACCAAAAAACCATTGATACGTATGCTGTACTTATTCGAAATATTTTGTATATAAGGTGTAATATTTACACCTCAATATTTTTGGAGTGAAATATATTCTTTTACATTCTTTATCGAAAAAAAGAAGACACCAATTTTTTTCTCATCATATTCGAAAATCTGGAAATAGTTAAGGTATCAAAATGTGCGTAATTACCTCGACTTTCCATGAGAGTGTGACGAAGATGAAATTGAAAAAATGTTTTCATAAAAAAAGTGCATTTTTTTATTTTTCTTATTAACTATACCATGTGCGATTTTTTTTTCAACCTGAATTCATAATTACTGCATTTACAAGAATTGCTAAATTAAATACGTACACCTTTTTCCAAAACCGGTTTTCGAGTTATTCGAAAAATTGCAATATGAAATGGCTTTACCTAATTTTCATACAGTGAAAATGCGTATATTGGTATGAAGTCATGGTCAAAAATTACAATAAAGTTAGCTTTTATTTATATAAAAAAGAGCAAAGCAAAATAAGTTTAAAGTTTTCCTTAGAGAAAAACAAAAGAAAATCTGTGAAAAANATATAAGTCCAGTTGCAATGCTTTCGGCTACTTTAATCGATTGCACGAATGTTGATGCGGTATATGCAATAAAAAAAAATGCCTCAATGGAAAGCTACGCATTCCAAAATCGTAAGCTGTAGCTTAGAATAACATTGCGACTACTGCTGCTGTAGCTTTGCTGAAATGACCTCCATCGGCAGCGGTCAGCGTGCAATAAAATATGAATTTGTCATTTACCACTGCAAATCGGAGTTATTTATGCGTTAACCATTTTCGGCGAAAACCGTATGGGCTCCAGGCCGCACGTTTTATTTATTGTTGTTGAAGATGTGCCAGCAATTTCGCATTGTGTCAAATTTATTTGCTATCGCGATGGCTTTTTGTGAAAAGTGGCAGAGATTTGTTTTGGCGTGCGCAAACGCGTTTGGCCTGGCAGCTGAAAAATAAAAATAAAAAATAAATATGTGTCTATAGTAAAATCTTAAAAGTAAAAATAAAAATAAGTCAAATTTTATAACAAGCTAAAAAGCGCAAAAGCAATTCTCTCATTTATTTTCCAATAAATTTGCGTGCACATATTTTGGAGCTTCTGCAATTTTACAGACGTTAAC
>NW_016228155.1:0-1301 GCF_001687245.7 Rhagoletis zephyria | reverse complement strand
CTCTAAAATACCGAAGTAGGCCCGAAAATCCAGGTAATCCCAAAGTCTCTAAATTCCGCAATCAGTCCCGAAATTCTTGGGTATCCAGGAAATTCTAAAAGTCCGAAACTAGTTCCTTAAATCCCGAAATAGTCCCGAGAACACATAAAATCCTAAAATTAACGAAAATTCGAAATCAGTCCTGGAATTCTCGAAGATTCAGGAAATTCTTAAATTCCCAAAGTAGTCCCGAAAATCCACAGATTCGTAAAAATCTTTAAGGAATCCAGAAAGGCCCTTCGTAGTCGCAATTGTTCCTAAAATTAACGAAAATCCCGAATTAGTCTCGAAAATCCGGTCCGGAAGGGCCTAAGGGCTAAGAAGTCATTATTCTTTTTTAGCTCTTGTACTTCGTACTTCGCAGTACAGTCAAATGTACTTCTTTGCAATATTTTGTATTTCAGGCCTTGTACCTCTATGATCTTCTGGCGATAAATGCGTTCAAACCCTTCAAGTCGTCGGGGACCGATGGCATCATACCTGTGCAGCTGCAAAGGGGTGTGGAGGTGTTGTGCAATTGGTTGTCTCCTATTTAAGTGAACTACGTGAGGTACGTGAACATTCCCAAGGGTGGGAGGGTAGTCCATGTTGCGTTCATCCCAAAGGCCGGAAAATACTCTCATGTTTCCCCTAGTGATTTTAAGCCTATCAGTCTGTCTTCGTTTTTGCTAACGCTCGAGAGACAGATAGACCTGTACATAAGAAACCTGATTATTTCAATAGCTCAACATGCTTATTGCAAGGAAAGGTCGGTGAATACCGCCTTGCACACACTGGTAAAGTGGTTAGAGCAGTAGGGGCTTACCTCGACATCGAGGTGGCCTTCAATAATGTTACCCCGGAGGCAAAAGTCAAGCCAATTCACAATCTGGGGGTTGAAACCAACCTAATAGAGCTTTGTACAGCTTACTTCGTGACAGAACTGTCGCGGCGAAGTGGGGCAGCGCCTGCCGTTGNTCAGGGGCTCTCATACAGGGTCAAGTACTTAGGCTTGCTCATGGATAAGAAGCTGTCGTGGAAACCTAATATTGAGGAAAGGGTAAGTAAGGCGTCGTCTGCCTTGCCTGCTTGCACCGCTGTAGGTGCTATGGCTAAAAAGGTGAGGTCTCTCGCCCAAAGTAATTTATTAGCTCTATAAAACCATATTTAAGCCTATCTTGTTTCAGGGGCCCTTGTCTGGTGGAATTCACTGGGGAAGGATGCACTTGTAAAACAACTATTACTTTCGCAAACCATCCATTGTCGATACTGCAGGCCATATC
>NW_016228154.1:0-1301 GCF_001687245.7 Rhagoletis zephyria | reverse complement strand
CAGTCAGCCAGCCAGTCAGAAGGCCAGCCCTGATCAAGGTTTCGCCAGCCAGGTATTATTATCATCATCACCACCAGGTCTTATCCATCTAAATTGGACGATCACGTATGCACAACCACTGATCATATGATCGGAGTGTTTCAGGTGTGCGAACCCGGATCTCTCCTTCTTTTCTGCATCAGTTCTGCTGCTGCTGCTGCTGCCTGACAACAACGTCAACAAGTGATCGAAAGAAGTCAAAAAGTGTGTGCAAATGCGTCTATTTTCAATGATTTAAATGGAAAAAAAGGAAAGGAGATCTCAAGTGTTTGTGCGAGCAGCAACTGAACCTTCAGAAGGAGATTATTACTAAATGGCATTAGTACAGTTAGCAGCAACTGTCGTTTCTGTCGTTTCGCTCCTTTCTACAAAACAGTCGAGCAGGACATTCTTCTTCTTCTTCAAAAACAAAGCTCACGGAGACAGCATTCTCTCTCTCTCTCAAAACGTAGCTCACAAGACCAACCATCCTGAGGAGGCTGTGTTTGTGTGCTTGTGCGAGTCACTGCAATGGCTTCCAGAGAAAGAGCAGCAGCAGCAGTTGCTGATAACGAGGAAGCTCTGTTTAGAAAGAGTGTTTAAGGTAAGGCAAAGGGGGAGCTTGTCTTCTCTTTTCGCTCTTTACCTGTGCACCGTGTGTCCTTCTGAGAACTACGTTCGTTGTACGACAACGACCAGCGCGCACACATCCTNCTTCTCTTTTCGCTCTTTACCTGTGCACCGTGTGTCCTTCTGAGAACTACGTTCGTTGTACGACAACGACCAGCGCGCACACATCCTAAATAACTGATGCAGTACATTAATTGATAGAACTGGTGGTGGTGCTGGAATGTTTTACAACAACAACAGCTCCAATCAACAGTGGCTGATGATTAGAGAGAGCATCAGTAATTGCCNAAATAACTGATGCAGTACATTAATTGATAGAACTGGTGGTGGTGCTGGAATGTTTTACAACAACAACACCAGCTCCAATCAACAGCGGCTGATGATTAGAGAGAGCATCAGTAATTGCTTTCGCATAGAAGAAGAATATACTGTACGGTACATGAACGGCAAAAATGGCTGGTTGCCTGATAAGTTAAATCCATCCAATGCAATTGCATATAGGCGCTTTGCTCTTTCATACTCGTTCACTGACTCACACACCTGGCAATCAAGTGAACACATAGCAAGCCAGCAAGCACAGGTAAAACCTTTCAGGTGCAGAACACACCGAGAACTGGCACTATAAAATACAGACAGACAGGTAGAAAGTGCTA
>NW_016228152.1:0-1301 GCF_001687245.7 Rhagoletis zephyria | reverse complement strand
GAGGCTCTTGCTGTTATTTGTTGGCTTCCAGCAGTACGAATGTCGTCAGTGCGATACATAATTTTTAATTTGTTTTCTGTTTTTGGTTTTTCTTAATTACGATTGATGAAAATTGATTCAACTTGAACATTTGACGACACATTTATGTAGAGATGCATGCTGTTATTTGCTAACCCCGTCAGTGGCAACATGTTAAAATGATAATACAAGTTTTTTTTATGCATCNAAGCATCTGTGAAGTGCAGAACATAAACGTATTCAAACGAAAAATCGCCAATCAAAAGTTTGGTTAATGTAAACAAAATTGTGATTAATATTACCAAATCATTGTTGAAAATATCAACCAAGGCATTTTTATTATTAACCAAAAATCACGTTAATTCCTTCACAAGTTTGAATTTGGTAATATTAACCAATTCTTGGTTAATTTTTCTTTCAAGTTTCAATCTTCGTGCAAACTTAAAAAAAAAAATAAAAAATGTCCGCAAAATTTTCAAGCTTTTTAATTAGATTTCCGAGAAATATTTTGAGTACGCAGTTTCGTAGCCCATTTAATTTTTAGTGTAACAAGTCCGAAGTAGCTGGAACTTACCGTTGATTTTAAACAACTTTTTTGTTGAAAGTGTGGCTGGTTTTCTCCACGTAAAAAAATCTTCTAACTTACTTCGTATGGAAGAAAATGACTGATATCGTCAACAAAAACTTGCCAGAAATTAACGGCAAGTCCTACTTGTTTACTTCAAACTGCCATTTTGTCTTAATATTTCTAAGAAATCTAATTGTAAAGCACGAAATTTTTGAGAACGTTTGTAGACTTTTTTTTTTAATATTGGATTAACAGCAACAGCAGAGTTTAAATGTTACAAAAATAGTAATTATTAAATAATTTGAAGGAATCATTTAAATTTGTAAAGGTAGTCTACGTGGAAAATGACCTAAAAAGCTTTCGTATTAAATTGGACAAGCTAACAAAATATTCAGCAAATCCTTTGCAGCCAACAGCGTAAATAGATTTGGATGGCAGACGTTATACCCGCTGCAATCATTTCTTGTAAATCTCAACTTCCTTAACTCCTAGGCTGTCTGCTAAACATACAACACATACATACCCACTTACAATATTCTGTATGCTGACTTGCTTTCGGCAACTTCAATTTACTTGGAGTAATTTCATTGTTTGACCACTTCACTGACTAAATAGTTGAATGGTTCACTGACTGACTGCATAGCTCGTTGGCAGCCATTCAGGCAACAAATACTACTTAGTTTATCGTGGCGGGCGTTATCGATTATGTGTCGAT
>NW_016228151.1:0-1301 GCF_001687245.7 Rhagoletis zephyria | reverse complement strand
CCTTCCCGATCACTGACCCCTACCATTTGTCTCACAGTGTAATTGATACTAGTCGGACAATTTTTAAGGCAGGTATCGCCAATGTGCAGTTATGTTGAATGCATCTATCGGAGCAGTTTCCTTATAAATGTTAAAAATAATGCTTTTGATGCGCATTTTGGGGTAGGTANACTTAAGCATAGAGGCAGCAAAGCAAAATATACTGTATTTCCTTTGGCCGTAATTTTGTGTGGATATTTAAATAGAAACTTGTAAAGAAAACGAACTTCCGATAACGTCTGCACGACTTTACAACTAACTTAAAGTTAGTTTTGTTGTTAGCTAGTTTAAAGTTATTTATTTATCGAAGTCCCCCAAAAAAGCTAACTAGAAGTTGGTTAACTTTTTTCGTCAGGGTAGTGGTGTAAGGGATGCGGCTTCAAATTCATTTCCACAAAATTGATTTTTAAGCCATTCCCTAGTGGATTTTTGTTTTCTGAGAATTTCATGTAGAATCCGAATCTGCTGGGAACGATGTCAAAAAGGAGATGTAACAAAAAAACAGTGGCAGAGAAGGCATTCCAGTTTTGGTTTAGTCTGGTGGGCGTTCTGCTTGAGAACAAAAGTATTATAACCTTACGTTAAGAATGAGAGGATCATCTGCGTGTTGGAATCAAAAATCGCTTCAGTGAGAACCACAATTGTTAATTCAAAGCCAGAGGAAAGCTGGATCATTTCAACTTCCAGATCGTTTATCATTACAACGAAACGAAAAATTACACTGAAGATGGCACAACGCCGAAACCGGTTTGTCTCCAAACCAAATTTGACAAGGGATGACGGAAATTCGTTCCAAAATACATCGAACAATTTTTATTTCTGTGAAAGACAAGTTTGTGTCTGAAGTCTTTAGTTGACTTTATTTGTACTATAATTATGTTTCAGTTATTTTCTGATTAATTTTAAAATGCAAACAATTCAAAATAATGGAACGCTATGAGAAAAATTTTGTTCTCTTCCTTTCTTCGCTAATAGTTCAAAGAATATTTCTTCTCGTTTCGTTCTCTGTCAGAAAGTTCCTGAGACTCTAGTTCCAAAATTGTTCTTCGAGAGAAACTTCCTAAGATTTTGATCGCGTTTTGTTCTTTCCAAAACGTTGCAGAGACTTCTGTTCTCTTAGAAATGCTCCCGAATTTTTCGCAATTTCTCCTCTTTGGGAACGTTCCACATGGGTTTGTTCTTATTTAATTCCCATTCAGAACGTTCTCGACAATTTTCTAATTTCGGTTTTAGTTTTGAAGAGTCCTTGGGAACAAAACAAC
>NW_016228149.1:0-1302 GCF_001687245.7 Rhagoletis zephyria | reverse complement strand
TGCTTTCAAATGCTCAACTTCAATCACGTTTAGTTAAAACACGAGCAGTGATCGCACAACAAACAATAAGCTGGCGCAGAGACACGAGTTGGTCCGCTACAGCATGACAGAGGAACACTTTTGTAAGTACTCCAATTTACCACAAATAGACTACATGGTCCAACGATTTTTGCAGGGTATGTATGTAGATTACAAGAGCTTTATGAAGTGAGATTTTCAAACAAATTTTCGATTTATAAAACATGCTTTTTTTTTATGCATAAAAATATAATCTCAATCAAATCTCGTTTTTTAATGACACCGTTTACACAGCCAAATCTCAGATTATTAGCTGTCAAATTTCTCTTCGCAAAAATAATCGATAAAACTAGGTAGGACACCGAAAAGTTATCGGTTTAATCCGAGATTATTTTATAATTACAGATTAACAAGGGACGAATTTTGTATGGCTAGTCTCTTTCTAATTACAGATTACGGAGTTAAGCGCGAAAATGAGGGTAATCTACTTATATGTAAACCTAGTATAAGGGTGTTAGTTAATATATTTTCGAAGGTATTTAAGCCTGGAAATTTATTTTATCATCTAACTCGATTCTACACATCGTGTACTTTCTTCAAAGGTATATTATTTCAGTATCTACCCTATCTTATCACTTTAACTGAATAAAATTTCTGAAACCTGCTGCAGAAGTATTTTCGGCTATAAACTTTTTAAACCTCTTGATAGTTTGATACCCTTGTAAAATTTCATTAACCGACTTCACAAAAAAGAGGAGGTTATCAGTTCGTCGGATTTTTTTTATTATTTTTTTTTTTAAGTACATATGTTACCTCATAACTTTGGATCACGTTAACCGATTTTGATAACTCTCTTTTCGTCGGAAAGGTGGTACCTCAGGGGTGGTCCCATACTAAGTTTGTTTAGGTCTGATAATTGGATAGTGAAGTTAACGATAATCTTAAATTTTTATATGAAAAGTGATTTGTTTTGTTTTTTGCTTAAAAATTACTTGTTTATTTTATCAATTTAAAAATTGAATGATATTTTTCAAACAGAACCCTGCTCTAACTTTAAACTCTTTAAATTTGATACCCATATTGCAATATTTAATTTATTTTACCAATTAAATCAAATTAAAATTTTTAAATACATAAGTGGCCACCTTCCACGAAAATATTTCCAACTGCAATTTTCAAACAGGTGGCAACTCTTTAATTATTCAATTCATTAGTTTTCGAGTTATGCGTACATCCAGCCAGACAGACAAAAATTCTGAAAATTGTTGATTTGAATTTTTCTTT
>NW_016228148.1:0-1302 GCF_001687245.7 Rhagoletis zephyria | reverse complement strand
GATACTATTAAAATATATTTTACTTATTCAAACGAAGTAAATATTTTGTGAAAAACGTCTGGTAAATGCCGTTGCATATTAACTTAGGTTAGTTTCCAAACTATCCAAAAGTTGAAGGTCCAGAACATAAAGGCGAGATTCATATTTTTCTGGCTGGAGAGAAATATTTTTGTTCATACATAGTATGTACGTATATCTCTAAGAAACACGGACGTCTGTATCACTGCACCAGACATCCAACCAATATTAGAGCCAACGTTCATATACATAAATAACGAAGACGCTTTTAAAAGCCAGTGGTGATGCCAATCTATCTAATACTACTCGAATAATGTACTCAAAAAATACGAAGCAACTCAAAAATTGGATTTCGTATTTCATCTCTTATTTTTAATATACATCTCTTTTAAAATATAGTTTTTGGATACATAATTTCAAATCACGCATGTTATGTATGTTTCTGGCCCCGGCAAAGTCAGTCGGCATCAGTCTTTTGGATGTTTTGTGGTGAAAGCTGAATTTTACATCGTTCCCTTCCTTGCCCACCCTGGCATTGAAATTGCCAAGCTCTCGTAAGTAAGATCCCAGCGCTCATTAATCCATAATTCCATCGGGGTTTGAGACGTTAAATGATTTTGCTTTATGCGGATTGTGGTGAAAAAGTCATTTACGGTAGTGAACGATAGTACTTGGCAACGGAGCCCAACACCGAATTTGCGCTATTTGACATGGCAGTTGTTGCATACGCAGAACGGCCCCACTGCGCATTTCTTAGATGGCGATGATGTCAGCCGGACAGTGGTACCTTTCTCATTAAGGGCCCGGACATTCCAAGTGCATTCCTTCAAATCCTTTAAACGTTCGCAACACAAAACTAGAATCGTTGTTGAGCATACGTTTATATGTCGAGCCGCTAATAAGAAGACAAACGCCGGTTTGCAGCCGCACCTACTGACTTCAGCGAGTCCTTATATAAACCGAATAGATCGGAGTGGCTCCTCTGTTTATGCTTGCGTATATATACATATAAACATATGGGTGCCAGACGAAAGAGATTTAATAAGGTAGTCGCTGAAAATATCTTGAACAGGGTTGCCACCTGTTTTAAAAGGCGATTTAGGTCAGTCAAAATGGTGGTAAGAAAACTTTAGTTTGAACGTTCGAATTTTTGTGAGGTGTTTGGAGATGGTTGACAGCTGTTAAAAAAGTTAAATTCAAGTTATTTAATAAATGAACTATTAAAGAGTTCTGAGAGTTGCCACGTGTTTAAAAAATAAAATAAATAAAATTAAAAAAACAGAG
>NW_016228147.1:0-1302 GCF_001687245.7 Rhagoletis zephyria | reverse complement strand
ACTGAGCATTTTAAAAACTGAAATCTCTTCAGGGGAGCCAGCAAGTTGTAGATAACAGTTGAATCCCTCTCAAGCCCGGCACCGCGCAAAGAGAATGCGCGCTGCTTTAGCCAGAAATTTATTGTGCAGCGAGAGAGAAACAAAGCCGGCCGCAGAAAGCTACTATCTATGGCACATCGACTCCGCTAACAAGACACACCACCATTATTTACTAGTAAAGCGATATAAGCTGCGTTGAACAACGCTAAACGTTCCAATAGTGTCCCTATTCTCGTTGATCATATCATTAAACAAGTAGTTTTTAAGCAAAAAAAAAAATACCGACTTCAATTCTTATATAAAAATTTAAGATTATCGTTGATTTCTTCATGATCCTATGATCTGATTTAAACCAAATTAATATGGGACCACCTTTAAAAAAATAATTATAGAAATCAGTTAACATGATCCAAAGTTATTCAGTAACATACAAAATATATATATATATATATTCCGACGAATTGATAAACTTTCTCCTTTTTGTGAAGTCGGTTAAAAATTGTATCCCCTTAAAGGGAATGCAAGCGGATCTTGGAAGATATTGCAGACCAATCTCCCATCTATCCTAAGTGGCTTTACTTCTCCAGCTGGAATAAGCATTTCCTCATCGTTGATGAATAACACGAAAGCTCGTCCCTTTCAGATCGGCCGCAGTGGTGGATCATCGATTATTTGTGCGGAGTCGTCGGTCGATCTCCGCAACGCTAAGAACTAGAAACGACTGTGTTATTTCGTGTACGGGCCAAACCATCGGCACAGTTTGTGAGAAGATTACTGGCATGGAAGATTCATCACAGCAGGTAAATCAGCCTCCATACTCTTTATATAAACAAAACGGCATCATCACTGTAAATAACTCCAAAATACTTGACGCCACTTTCGACAGCTTGCACGCCACTACCATTTGCAATAAGTCTTGGGGGCGACAGAAGATCGTCAAATCACTTGCTGACAGCACTTGAAGTGCGGCGTAGGAAACTTCAATCGTGAATTAAACGAGAGTGGCCAATCGGTGGTGAGATACGCTATGCAAGTGTGGGCGGAAGGAATTTGCGATAAACAGCCGGGACATCTAAAAAAAATTCGCAGACTTCTTCGGATACTACTTCGTATACTACGAAACACAGATGCCAAAAAGAAACAGTTCCTCTGGTAATAGTTGCGATCCAGATGCTTCACGATTTTCACGACATTCCCGATTTGCAGAAACAGCTGTTTCCCCATTAATAAACCTTATGGGAGGTGGTCACCTGGAACGACTTC
>NW_016228146.1:1073-1302 GCF_001687245.7 Rhagoletis zephyria | reverse complement strand
CAGGAGTGGCTGGTGAACTACTTTTGCACGCTCTCGGTGGAGGACTCGCTCGAATGCCTCAAGGCGATGCTCACCAATAACATCTGCAAAAACCTGGAAACCTGCGTGCAGATGGTGAGGAGGTACCCTGTGGCGATGATTGATCAGGTATGAGTTTGTTTTGTTGTTGTGATTGATTTTGACGTTTATTTCCACTCGTTTCTCAGGTCGTCCAGGCGGCGCTCTCCCA
>NW_016228146.1:0-968 GCF_001687245.7 Rhagoletis zephyria | reverse complement strand
TGATGGAGTACATCAACCGGCCGGACATCATCAAAAAGCTGGGCATCTCCAACGCCTCAGAGTGGTTCGAGGAAGCTTTGGCCATCCTCCGTCGGTGGGAGGTGAACGCCTCTGCCATTCAGGTGCTGATTGAGCACATCAAGGACCTCGACCGCGCCTACAAGTTTGCCGACCAGTGCAAGGAGCCGGCGGTGTGGACGCTGCTGGCGAAGGCGCAGCTGGCGAACAACCAGGTGATAAAGGCAATTGCCTCCTTTATCAATGCCGATGATCCGGGCGAGCCGGCCGTGTACATGGCAGTGGTGGCCGCCGCCCACCGAGCGAACAGCTGGGAGGAACTGGTGCTTTTTCTGCAGATGGCGCAGAAGAAGGCGACCGAGCCGTACATTGAGTCGGAGCTGATTTACGCGTACGCGAAGACGAACCGCCGGACGGAACTGGAGGAGTTTATCAGAAGTCCGAACCATGCGGACATCAGCAAGATTGGCGACCGCTGCTTTGAGGACAGGCTCTACGAGCCGGCGCGCATACTCTACGAGAATGTCAACAACTATGGCCGCCTGGCGATTACGCACGTTCACCTGAAGCAGTTTCAGGGGGCGGTCGACTCGGCGGGGGATGCGAACAGCACCCGTACCTGGAAGGAGGTGTGCTTTGCCTGTGTGGAGCACGGCGAGTTTCGCCTGGCGCAGATGTGCGGTCTGAACATTGTGGTGCACGCCGATGAGCTGGAGGACCTGACTAACTTCTACCAGGGTCGAGGGTACTTTGAGGAGCTGATTGCGCTGCTGGAGGCGAGCTTGGGTAAGTGCTGCTGCTGTGCTGTTGTTGTTGTTTTGTGTTGTGCTTATGTTTGCCATTTTTTAACCTAATTTTTCCTCCTTTTACTAGGCCTGGAAGAAGCTCACATAGGCATGTACACCGAGCTGGCCATCCTCTACTCGAAGTACAAGGCCTCGAAGATGCGC
>NW_016228145.1:0-1302 GCF_001687245.7 Rhagoletis zephyria | reverse complement strand
AAAAAAGAATTGAACTTAATACTTGTGGAAATTTACGCTCGTAACTCTAGCTGGAAAAACGAAGCAAATTTCCTACATGTTGAAAATACCAATTGAAGCGGTGATGAAATTGATGATGGGCGACAATATATTCGACGTAGAGAGTAACATTTATCGACAAGTAATACCGGAGCTAGAGCAGCTGTACAGGGATGCTGGCGTTGAAGTGACGTTCTCGCCGCAGTACTTTGAGCTGCAAACGCCATCCGAATTCGGTGTTATACTCATGGAAGACCTGCGGCAGCGTGGCTTTAAGAACGCCAATCGCTTGGAAGGTTTCGATATGGAGCACACTAAGTGCGCATTGAAAAAATTGGCGCAATGGCATGCCACTTCAGCAGTGCGCGTCGAAACTAAGGGTAAATATCCAAAAATTGTCAGCAGCGGCATTTTCACAGAAGAATTTCTGGCGGCGATGAAACCTATGCACTTAGCGTCCATAAAGTTGTTCAATGAGTGTGTGCGAACATATGACGGACATGAGGCGTACATAGGCAGCATGGTAAGTATGCAAGTACATACATATGTATGTATGTATGTGGGTTTGAGAACGAAATTGCAGTATTCGCGAAAATAAGCTTTTTCATTAGAAAGCTTCTTATCTATTTATTCCCATTAGCTCATCTATTTACTTATGTACATATGTAGGTGTGTTTATTTACAGTGGCGGATAGAGACTTCTGGTTGGGGGGGGGAGACGGGGGGCGACTGGGTCAACTTGTCAAATAAGGTTAAATTAACTACACAAAGAAAAAAGTAACTTGATTTTTTCAAACAGCGTCATTTTCGGGGTTTCCCCGAATGATCGTAATTTACGGCTCATTCGTAATTCATAAACAAATCTTGCTGAAGTCAAATAATTTTTCCATGCAAAATTTGCCAGTAAATGCGAAATTCGAAAAAATCGAACACTTTCAAAATTTTAAATTTTTAAATCAGATTTTTAGAAAAGTTTTGGGCATGCATTCCACTAATTCTTTGATATAAAGATAAGATTATTTTAGAACATAACGAGGGCGTATAGTCAATTTTGCAATTTTCACAAGATTTAGCTTCCGATATTAAAATCCACCTAAGAATTAAGTAAGTAAGTAATAAAACCTGTCAAAGTTCAGATTTATCAACTTTGATAAAATTCTCTATAAACATATTATTTCTCAAGCTACATAACCGATCCATCAGTTGGCAGGATTTTTGACTACCTCAAATAGAACATAGACTTTTGACGTAGAATACGTCTTACCTTAAGGTATGGGGGCTATG
>NW_016228144.1:0-1302 GCF_001687245.7 Rhagoletis zephyria | reverse complement strand
GAAAATTTTGCTGCGAGATTTGCAAGCACGTGAAGACGTCCGGTAAAGGGAAATCTCGTCTTTTTGACAAAACGCTTGTGGGTGTGTTTGGCTCTTTACTAGGATAAGTATCGCCTTGGATAAGTATCGATAATTTTTCAACATACCTAGTCAATTCCCCCAAAGGCGTAAACAAATATTTTAATTTTCCCAGATTTACAAGAGAATACGATATTTCTTTGTTAAGAAACTCGTAATGGAAAATACTACCCACCCTGCAACAATTGTGTCCCGAAGGAAAAGTACGGTATGGACACGGGAGAAAATTACACAATTGATCGAATTGTATCGACAACATGACTGTTTGTGGAACCATTATACTGAGGCATACAAAAATAAAGAAAAACGAACAAAAGCTATTGAAAATATATGTTCAACCCTACGCATTACAAAAATGGATTTTGGTAAGAAGATCCATAACTTGCGTAATCAATTCAATTCAGAGATGAAAAAGCTTGAGAGAAGGGTCGAGGAAACTGGAGACGACAAAGAATCGAACGCAGCAAGTTGCCGATGGAAACATTTTCAAGCACTAAGATTCCTTCGGGATATTATTGAACCACGTCCAGGTGGATACCAATCTAAAATGCGCAAAATCGATCCCAATCTAAAGTACGACAATACCAGTGAAGATGAAATTGAACAGCAAAATTTAAAGCCCACAATTGCACCAAATTCCAACGATACATTAGAGCAAATTACACGGTATCATTTGGAAGAAGCGACTATAGTTGATCATTATGAAGAACGTACGACTGACCAAGGATCCACAGACAGAACTATAAGTAGCAATGTCAAACAAAGTGAAACTCCTTCAACGCTAGTAATTAGTAATGAAAGAAACAGTGTGAACTCATCCCCACAAACAAACCCACGGGTTCCAAACGTGTGTCTTATAGATCAAAATAAGGCTATTAAAAATCTGGTTAAAAAAGCACCCTTCCAACAAATATCTCAATGTGAGGAAATAGTTATTGAAGAATTGCATCATGACCAAGTCTCACGCTGCTGCCACATGGCTAAGGGAGATCAATGTGGACAAATACCTTCGGAGATAAAAAGTAAAAAAAAAGGTTTAGATGAAAGTTGCATGATTCTCAGATCGCGTGATCAGTGGGATGCTTTTGGTGAATTAATTGCTACAGAATTCCGACATCTCAATTCAGATTTTTCACGGAGAAAACTTAAACGTAAGATAATGCAGGCTATGCTAGAAATTAGCGAAGAAGATGATGCAGATTTTACATAATTTATAAAAAAAAA
>NW_016228143.1:0-1302 GCF_001687245.7 Rhagoletis zephyria | reverse complement strand
TATAGTTCATTCTACAATAAAAAGCCCAAAAATCAGAGTTCTAAACCTTGTGCAAAAGTAAAGAAATTTCTGCAAAATTTCATTCACCATTCCACTTTCGGTTTACGCTCTCTAGAAAAAATTTAAGTCAAGACAATTAAAATATCAATAGAACGAAGATTAGCAGACTATCGAAAAACTCTAAGCCCTCTACTGAAAAACTTTAAGTGCAAACCTTAGTTGGTACATAATTTTAATTTAAAGTTTATGATTTTTGTTTTCCAATAGCTTCTCATTGTTTTTTAGAGTTTTTGTATTATTTTTTTAGTTTTTGTATGTTCTTCACNTTTAATTTAAAGTTTATGATTTTTGTTTTTCAATAGCTTCTCATTGTTTTTTAGAGTTTTTGTATTATTTTTTTAGTTTTTGTATGTTCTTCACGAAAAGGTAAAACTAAAAGAAAATAAGCATTCCTGTTTAATTCAAAGAGACTTTTATTTGCTTATAACCACAAAAACAGCGAATAAATTAAAGTAAAATTTAATTATAAAAAAAAAAGGTATACTAGTGAGCATTAGGGCGGATCGATTTGTATGGAACGCTTTTTTAGCCTTCTGTACCCCCAAAGGGCGAATTAAAAAAAAAATTTTAAAAAATTTGGCTCTTCTGCAAAGACTTCTCCCGCCATAGAACTTATGCTAAGAAAAGTATTCTAAAATTCACTAAAAATATCGAGCCCTAACCGCCAAAAAGACGTAAACGACATTTGCTTCTAATTTTTATTTTTGATGCAGAAATGGATTTAGATGCTCTAGGAACATTTCGGCATCAAAAAGAAAATTTTGAAAAAAAATTTCGCTTACGACTTTTTGGCGGTTAGGGCTCGATATGCTAATGTTCTATAGAAACTAAATCTAAATGCTTTATCATTTATAGTTATATTAACATTTGATACCTTCTTTATCAACCAAGTGTCTTTTTTAACGGCCTTTCATAAGAACTGTTTTGAGAATGGGTCAAAAATACCCATTTAAGTAGGAGTTCATAATTTTAAGCCTTTGTTCGTGTTAAGGACCTTTTTTGAAAACCTGTTGTACTGTGTAATTATTTTGAATAAAAATGCCTCCAATCCCATCAAAAATTGCTGTTTTTCAGTTTTCTCTAAACCGCAATTTTTTCACTTGAAGGATTCCTGAAGCAATCGATCGATTCAATTGCAGTATACTGATGTCTGTCTCGAAAAAGGCAGAACATTCAAACTTTGATTTTTATCAATGTCTGGAAAATAAAAAAGCCAAAAGTTATAACCATGTTTTTTTTTTT
>NW_016228142.1:0-1302 GCF_001687245.7 Rhagoletis zephyria | reverse complement strand
AGCAAGGTCCACCGGAAGGTGTACGTGCCGCTGCTGATGCGCAAGCTGATGCACATCATGGGCAATGTCATCGCCATGTTCGACCGGGCGATTCAAAATCAGAGTGCCGAGGACAAGCGAAAGGCCGAGGCGAAGCGAGGCTCAGAGAGGTTCGCCGGATTCCGAGAGTACGGGGTGAGCAAGCGAAGGGAAGGCGGTCAATCAAAGAAGGCCAGCAGCCTGGCGCCGAGGTACTACCGGGAAAGTCGAGAGGTGGAGGAGGACAATGCCGTTGAGGCTGTTCCGGCGGAAGAATCTCGAATTGCTGATGAGAATGCAGTGCAGACGGCGACAGAGGACGTCAGCAAGTACACCTGGCCCAACTTCAATCGAAAGCGCAGCTATACCCAGCACAGTCGCAGCTACACCCAGCCCAAGTACTCGTCCCTCTGGGAGGAGGATGAGGAGTACTGAAGATGATGATGAAACCCATTCTCCAAAAAGCAAATCCTCAAACTTTCCTCTAATCACTTTTAAANCGACCAGCTTCTCTTTTCTCTTTCCAAATTGTGCGCACATTCCCGACCTTTGATGTCCTCTCTCCCTTTCTCTGAAACCTTGAACCGTTTTCATTCCCCGATTTCAGCCAGTCAAGCACTCCTCTTGACTCACCNAACTCACTCACTCACTCACTCACTCACCTTCAGACACTCACCACCCTCTACACCTTCTTCTCCCTATTTATTGCCCATTGACCATTTGCCCATTCTTTCTCTTTTGACCACTTTTGATGATCACCCTTTGACGATGACAACAATTTTCTCTTTGGATAAATTCTCTTTTGATGAAATGATACAAACTCACAACTGCACACACACACACTCACACTTGATGATACCCACTGGAGAGCGAGAAAGCCACTTTTATTTGCTTTTCACTCCTCTTCTACACTTCAACGACGACGACGACAACTTCTACAACAAATTAATTGTGTAAACTCTGTTATAACTCTGTTTAGCAATGCGAAAAAGATGAACAATAAATATTTGAAAATGCAAATGAGATGAGGATGAGGATGGACAGAGACGAGAGTGTGTGAAATAGAAAACAAATCAGAGAACAGTGGTGGTAGTGGTGGTGGAACAAACCTGAAAAAGATCACTAGTCAAGGTATGATGATGTCTTTGTACAAAGGGTGCAGGCGTATATCAGTGGTTGTTGATGTTGATGATGATGATGATGATGATCTTTAGTGAGCTTTGAGCTTCCACCTCTTCCTTGTCTGCGTTGGTGACGCCGTCGTTGAAGTTGAAGTTGAAGTTG
>NW_016228141.1:0-1302 GCF_001687245.7 Rhagoletis zephyria | reverse complement strand
TGCCTTCCATGTCCATGTGCATGCCGTGGTTCATCGTTTCATTGTGCATAGAGTGGTTCATGTGTTCATGGTCCATTCCATGACCGTGGTCCATGTGACCGTGGTCCATGTGATCCATTTTCAAGTGTGTGTCTTCTTATCAAAAAAAAATGTTGGCAAAAGTTTTGAGAAGTTTTAAGAAGAAGTGTAACTGGAGAAGAAGAAAAAGAGAGTGAAAATGGAAAAACTAAATTAGTAAACAGTGTCAACTTTTGCAACTAAATTGCGTTGGTGAGTGCACAATGGTTAGTAAAAGTAGTAGTACAATAGCGAAAATTGAGCTTGTATGTCTGTCTGACTGGCGTTTATATATATCATATCATTATCTAATAATGTACATTGACAGGACTATTAAGTGCAATGCCTGAAAGAATCTGGTGATGGTGGTGGTAGTGGTTGTCAATTAAAGAGATGCGGACATTTGCTGTAAATTAATTAGTGTACAAAAAGAAAAGAAAAGATGCAGTGCACTGATAAGGATGGCTATGATCTAGTGATGTCAAAAATGCGGTACAGGCAAATCTCACACTGGCAATAAAAAACGTCTGCACAATTTATTGACAGTTGCGGGCGCCAGCGTCTACTTTCACTTGAAATGTCTACCCAAGCCAATATTTTTGCATTGAAAAAATTGAAAAAACAGCTTTTGAGAGAGATGGCGCTGTCCGCGTTGACAGTTGCTGGCGTTTTGACAGTGTGAGTTTTGNTTCCTTTCAGTGCAATCTTTGGAATTAGGAGCAAACACAGCACAATGTCACAAGACACACAAGTCGCAATAAACGTCCTGATGCGACGGAAATTTTAAGTACAAAAGTATTTTCTCAACTTTTTTTTGTTGTTAAAAAGCAGGTGATAAAAAGAGTGTTTCACAGTGACAACAAAAACAAAAAGAGAAAGGTTGCACTTACGAAGATGTTTGAACTGAGTGAACTTTTGTTGTTTTCGTGTGTTTAGTGAAGCAGAAGAAGAAAGAGAAGATATGCAAAGAATCAGACTCAGAATTTTTTCATTTTAGTTTTTCCTCCACAAGTGCAACCAATTCAGGTGAATGACAAACACAGTGAGCACAAAAATCCAATACAAATACAAAACAGCAAAACACAAGAAAAGTAATAATATGATGAAACAGGAACAACAGCAAATATATTAAAAATAAATGTGATGTTAATAGCAAGTTTTTTTTGGTGAAAGAGGAGGCGGAGGTGGTGGTGGTCACGTTTGGAATGCTCTCAAAAAATAGTAGTAGTGAAAGAAGATGATTGC
>NW_016228140.1:0-1302 GCF_001687245.7 Rhagoletis zephyria | reverse complement strand
CGACGAATTGATAACCTCCTCCTTTTTTTGAAGTCGGTTAAAAAAAGAAAACTTTAAATTTATTTCAATGCATAGATTTTCACATTTTTTATTTTTTTAGCTACAATTTACTAGCTTACACGACACTGTAGGCTGCACTTATTTTGGTTGTTTCCATAATTTTTACTTTTGCATATTTCTCCTTTGTAATTTTGAGATTTTTTACATATTTTTTTCAATTCCAGCTAGCAGCTGTTTGGCGGTAAGCGTTATTGGCGCAGCTAGTTCCCGATTTTTTTTTGCGTCGCACAAATACATAAAGAGCAGAAAATCCATTACTTAAGCCAGTACATTTGGCTGCTGCGCTTGCTTGTTGTTAAATGTATTGTTATTGTTGTAAAGTTGCACTTCAATATTGGCTGGTCGGTCGGTTAATGCTTTTGCGCTTTTACCATTTTACGCTTCACAGACGCTCACTACAAATAAATGCCTTACCACCCCACCTCCTTCCTTTCCTTCTGCGCCACCAATAGAGCTAGCTTACTGGCAATTTCTTGTATTTTGATAACTTGTTTCCGTACCTTGCTGCATTTTATAACTTTTCGTCATCACTTCTCTTCCAAGCATCATTTCCGTTGTGCCTTCTCTTCTCATGCCATATACATACTACTTATTTCTTTAACTTCTTTAACTCATACCTAGCCATTTTAGTGCCAATTCTTGCCGCTAATATTTGCCGGGAACTAGAGCTGGAGTTACTACTTTTTTATCACTGCTAAAAACGAAAATTGCGAAAATCGTAAGCAATAACTGCTGCAACAAAAACAACAACAACAACAGCGTTCGTGTTGGTAGTAAACGTCATATCCTTTGCGCATTTCGAAAAAGTTGGCAGACTGCTTTAAACTGCAAACTGGAGATCGATATGAATGAAGCAGTCGGAATTGTTAATAGCAAAATGCCTAAAGCAAAAGCAAGGCCGATTGTTTGCGCCACAAATAGAGTGGATTTGGTGTGGTTCCAGTTTAGATTTCATTTCGTGATTGGTTTAAAATTAAATTGTGTGTTTGTTGAAGCTGAAAGAAATCAATTCAGTCTTTATAATTTAAAAAGAAAATTTTTCTTTGGAATACGCGAGAAATCAAAACCCCAGAAATGGACTGTGTGCTGGACTTGGAACCCGCTACGTAAAAACAATTGAGCAGTGAATAAACTAAAATACAACAATTCATTGCCCCTTCAACGTTGGCGACGCACCTCAAATATCCAGACCCTCTATAGGAAAGGTGCCCCTACCCAACTTCTGGATGTCAAAAAATACCA
>NW_016228139.1:0-1302 GCF_001687245.7 Rhagoletis zephyria | reverse complement strand
TTCGATTAGGGTGATTAAAAATTGTTGACAGTTTTAATATGCTTTTTAAGTCAAGTTTATCACGCAATTCATTGGCCTCTTCTGTAAAATTATCGTGGAAAACTAAGTTTTGTATATTTTTATAATTGGAAAAAATGTATTTGATTGGAAAAAATCGCCAAAAATCACCAATGGCGACTTCCCAAATTTTTACGCGCAAATATCCACAAAAATCGCCAAATTGGCACGNAATTGGCACAAAATCGCCAAATCTGGACACTCTGATGTGGAGTAAAGCTTAGTTTCTTTTGATTACTTTATCAATAAATCAAATATAAAAAGAAAATATGTATATGTACCTTACTGAAATTATCATTAACAAATTTTTTTTCCAGAAGTGGACTTATAAAAAACGGCTCAATTGCTAACAATTGTTGAGAAACTTTAGTCAAAATTATAATACCAATAAATAAAAGGTTTTATTCCAACCTGTCTAAACTTGTTACTCGAATGCAGCTGTCGATGTTGAGTTAATTTCCGGTTTGGACACATGCGAGCGTGCTTTAGTTAATTAAATTTTGAATTCTAGATTTAAGTAGACACTTTTATTTGCATATTATAAAGTCGCACAGTGGTCGGAGAAACCATGTTTAAAAGTTAAGATGCCACAACAACTTTTGCTTCGCTTTGCGTGACAGATTCGCTTTGATTACGGTGACCATCCGTCCTTTATTTTAAAGGACAGTCCTTTATTTTAACCCCCTGTCCTTTATAATTTTTTTCAAAATAAAGGACGCCTTTTTTCCTTTATTTCTTAAACTGTCCTTTAAATCAGCTCTGTATTTTTCAGAGGTAAATTTTTAAACACAGAATATGAAAACTAAAAATGTCCCTTATAAAATATAATGAAAACCTTCGCCAGTTCGTTTCGCACTCCACTTGAGGGTTTTTATTTAATAGGTAATCTTTTCACAATCTATTGAGCACAGGGAAAGTTGTGCCCAGGATCGTGTTGCACACTGAATTTCTAGTTCCACTGAAAAATAAACCCCCTGATGCACAGTGGTTCAAAACTGGCATTTAGTGGTCGTAATTCACTGGAGCCTTCATTTATTTCACTTAATTTGATCATGTTTTTATGAAAGCTTATAATATTTGCAAGAGACCAGTTGAGCCTAATCTGTAAATTTTTACTTGATTATATTAAATTTTTTCTGTGCAAAATGCAGAGAAGTGGAAATTTTGAAGAAAATGTATTCTCCTTTTCTAGTAATTAAATGTTACATAACAAAGACTAGTTGAAAACAATTGTATGTTATAAAA
>NW_016228138.1:0-1302 GCF_001687245.7 Rhagoletis zephyria | reverse complement strand
AAACTGCAAAACTGAAAATAGATCTTTCAGCAGCAGCAGCAGCAGCAGCAGCAGCAGCAGCCGCAGCTTAACTCTCTGGTCAACGGCCAAAGATCGCAAGGGAGCAAGAACTTCTTCTTCTTCTTCTTTTCTTCTTCTTTTTTTTCCTCCTCTTCTTTGGGTGACAGACATGTTTACGGACTGGTCAATCACTGGCTCTGGTTCTGGTTNGCAGCGGCAGCTTAACTCTCTGGTCAACGGCCAAAGATCGCAAGGGAGCAAGAGCTTCTACTTCCTCTTCTTCTTCCTCTTCTTCTTTGGGTGACAGACATGTTTACGGACTGGTCAATCACTGGCTCTGGTTCTGGTTTTGGTGGCAGGCAATCACCCCAGCTCAAGCTGATTGACTCTGGTGTTTCGGAGCAGTGAGCGAGAATGAGTACCGCACGCTGAGCGCGACATGTAGCCTCTAAACACACCCGCATCAGCATCAACATCAGCACATTGACATTGAATGGAAGAATGAAGGAAAATAAGGCAAAGGAAAATAAAAGATTGTTGCAACGGCATCAGGCTGAATTTGCATGTGTTAGATTGTGCCCAATGTGCACAATTCACACTGTGCCCAGACATGCACACACACATTTTGTTGTTGATTGTGCTTTGTGCATCTCCAGCGGAGAGCAGCAGCAGCAGTTTGCTGGGCACAGCTCAAGAGTGAAAAGACTTGCTTCTAATGACGGGTAAACACAGCTCTGTCCTGTTGTAGCTGTGTCTGTCGCAGTTGGAGGTGCCTGTTTGCTGGCCATTGGCACTGCAACTGAACGGTAAACACTGTGGACCTTACTGTTTACTGTGCTGGAAAAGTGTGTGAGCACTACTGTTGTAGTAGTGTCGGTGGGTCTGTCAATCAAACTCATCGCTCTCTCTCTCTCTCNCTCTCTCTCTCTCTCTCTCTCTCTCTCTCTCTCTCTCTCTCTCTCTCTTGGTCTTGACCAAAAGAAGGAAAAGAGGAGACATCCACTTCAGTTTAATGCCTCGATTGTTTGGATAGGGTCCGATGCTGCTGCTGCTGATGGTGCTGATGAAATTCGATGATGACCAAATGAATCAGGAGGAGAAAAATTAAGAGGACCAAGAGAACAGCGCATTTGGGCAACTAGTGCACTCATCCACTTGAGAAGGATTACCAGAAGGAAAAAACATTGGCCTCAGTTTGGAGAGAGAGCGAGAATTAACAGTGCACTTCAGGCAGGACGCGCACATTTTCCAAACAACTGAGGGAGGGGGAGAAAAAGGAAGGCAAAAGCTGTTGTGCAAGCT
>NW_016228137.1:0-1302 GCF_001687245.7 Rhagoletis zephyria | reverse complement strand
CACATACTAAATTAAATTTTTTCAGTTCTTCTCTCCACCGTTTCGCGTTCTGAAAACCTTTTTCCGCCATCTGAATACGAAATTTAAAGTTATAAAGCCGTTTGAGTTCATTTGCTTGCATNACCCATTTCAGTTGTTTTTATTTCTTCAGTCCTGGTTGACATTTTCATGGAAACACCCATATATGTGATCATAAGTGAGCGGTGCCACGCCCATTTTTCCAAAATTTTATCACAAGCGTATTTCTTGGTTAAGAATTGTTGCAAGCATCAATTTTGAATAAATTAGCTTTAATATTTACTGATTTATCGAAAATTTTTTATTTCTTTAAATTACCGTTATATGGGAAGTGGACGTGGTTATTGTCCGATTTTAAAAATTTTCGGCCATTTGGTATGTTGTGCGAAGGCCAACAACTGTGCCAATTTTGGAAGAAATTGGAGCTGCGGTTACCGAGATATACACATATAACCATAAGTGGGCGTGGCTACGCCCATTTTNTTATTTCTTTAAATTACCGTTATATGGGAAGTGGACGTGGTTATTGTCCGATTTTAAAAATTTTCGGCCATTTGGTATGTTGTGCGAAGGCCAACAACTGTGCCAATTTTGGAAGAAATTGGAGCTGCGGTTACCGAGATATACACATATAACCATAAGTGGGCGTGGCTACGCCCATTTTCCGAAAATTAATAATATTCTTATTTTTCGTCTTAAAGTTATTGTAAATATCAATTTTGAGTGAATAATCTCCAGTAGTTACTAAAATATCGCAGTTTTATTATTTCTGAAAATTACCGTTATATGGGAAGAGGGCGTGGTTATTGTCCGATTTTACAAATTTTCGAACGTTTGGTATGCTGTGCGAAGGCCAATAACTGTGCGAAGTTTGGAAGAAATTGGTGCAGCTGTTACCAATATATATAGATGTAACCATAAGTGGAGGATGGTTCCGTGCGCAGAAGTGGAAAACTTTTGACTGCCATTCACTGGGAGTGGCCAGAAGCGATTGTGCGTACGGTTCAAATCGCAGCTCACAACGTCCGGATATTTATATCCACGTATCCTCTGGGTAGCAACCAAACATCCGTTTGGGAGCGAGCTAAAGTGAGAAGGCGTAAAACTTCGCGTGCGCTGGGTTTGGGTCCCGCCACGTTAAAACCCCGCCCAATGAAAAGAAGCAAACAGCCTCGGATGAGACCCCCTTTTTCTGATGACGACCACGGCAAACGTATNGGGAGTGGCCAGAAGCGATTGTGCGTACGGTTCAAATCGCAGCTCACAACGTCCGGATATTTATAT
>NW_016228136.1:0-1302 GCF_001687245.7 Rhagoletis zephyria | reverse complement strand
AATATTAATATATTTTCGAAGGTATTTAAACTTGGAAATTCAATTTGTATTCTTCTAACTCAATTCTAGATATCGTGCACTTTCTGCAAAGATGATTTAATTCAGCATTTATTTTATCACTTAAACTTAATACAATTTTTCAGATAGTAAACTTTCTCAAACCTCCTTAGTTTGATACCCGTATTTTAATATTTTATTTGTTTTATCAATTTTGGAATTTAATAAAAATTTTCAAAGCTCAAAAATATTTCTTAAACCTCTTTATTTTGATACCCATATTGTAGTATTCAGTTTATCTTATCAACTAAATTATATTAAAATTTTCATGCAGTTGGCAACCGTCCACAAAAATATTTTCGGTTATAAGCCTTCTTGTTTTGACAGCCATATAACTTTATCTTATCAATTTACTAAAACTGCAGTTTTAAAACAGGTGGCAACTCTCTTAGTATAATTTTCCTATATTTAAAGTTATATCTTTAGCACTTCATTGGGGATACTGCATTCGATTCCATCAACTAGCTTTCGAGTGATGCGCGTACAAACATACAGACAGAAAGGCAAATAGAATTACGAAAAAAATTCTAAAAATTGTTGATTTGGCTTCTGTTGCTCTAAAAAAATTCCCCCATAAAAATTTTTCTTCAATATCTATAACATACAGACATCGGCATGTTAAAATTCTATTATACTATGTACAGATAATAGATGGGCGCTTACAAAATACATTAGTGATGTTGTCACACAAAGGGGAGGGACCTACAGTTTTACGTTGACTCCCAACGGCGATTTTATTTTTAAGAGAAGTTGTTTTTCATGGCAGAAATACCCTCAGAGCAGGAAGATTGCGAAAATTTGCATTCACATTCGTTATGCGTCTTAAATTCTTATAAGCAATCTAGAAATAATTTTAGATTACTCCAGCGAAAGCGAAGGCTAGGATGTAGAATCTGGTGACATTAAAAAATTTGAAACATATCTTACAGGAAAAAGAGCTCGCCTCGGTGAAAATCCTCTCGATTGGTGGAAAACTAAACTAAAATACGACAAATTGACAGATATGGCCCGCAAATATTTGAGCGCACCAGTGAGCAATTGTTCAGTGCAGTCGGCCATATATACGAGNTAAAAGGCAGCAAAATAACTTTTCTTAAAATGTAATGTGCCCTCTTTTGAACTTTGACTACTAGATTAAAATACTGTATAGGCTAAGCTTTCGTTCAATGTTCTAATAACACTGTATCACAAATTTTAATTTTTGATTTTGTTCTCCAGACGCCACTATCCAATTTTCGAGATGTC
>NW_016228135.1:0-1302 GCF_001687245.7 Rhagoletis zephyria | reverse complement strand
AAACTAGGGCCAGCGTTAAAAAATAGTAGGCCACCGCTGTGTCGTAGTAAACTGGACGGAAGTTTTTTGGAGTGAGTGGTCCGTAGAACTGCTTTCCGGGCAGAAGCTGCATTGTCACCGCTGCCCAGACAAAAAGCCCCAGCACAATGGCCCAACACTCGCCGTCCAGCCAATCCACTGCGGACCAGGCGTTACCTAGAATGGAAATCAGGTTTCCGTTTCCGCTTGAAAAGGTGTCCGCTAGACTGCCTCTCTTCTGTACGACAATGTACGACAGCAGCAGCGTCCAGTTGGGGCTGGTGGCAAAGAAGAAGAGCGGAATCAGCGTACGACGGAAGAGGTGCTCGTACAGCAGCGGCAGTGAAATGCTGCTAAACTCAATAACGGTCATTTTGTTGAGATTAAACTGAAATTGTTTGAAGTTTTTGAGGAGATGAGAGAAGTGGTAATCTTGGTGGTGGTGGTGGTGAGCTGAGAAACGAACAAATCCTTGTCTCTTATAATTCGACAAAAAATGTATAAAAAGAAAAAACAAAAAGAGAGTTTGCAGCCATTTTAAAAGAAGAGAGAGAGAAAATATAGGGAGTCAATTGTACAAGTTGTTTGCTGTTATTGGAAGACAGGTTTTTTTGCAGACGGCAACGGCAGTGTGTTTGTCTGTCTGTCTGTCTGGTTGTTTTAGCTAACAAAAAAAGGGCGCCCCTTTCCTTTCTCTCTTTCTCCCTATCTTGAAACAGCCTATCTGCCATCTCATCAGCAAACGGTTTGTCGGGGTCAGTTTCAGTACGGCAATTCAGGGGTAAATTAACTTGAAAAAAAATAGCAGCCAGCGATTACAGGAAACATTATTAAAGATTAAAGTGAACTTTAGCAGGGGGCAAATAACTGCTGCTGCTGATGGCTGACTGCTGAAGAGCTGTAAAGTGCACAAAAAATCAGCTTGTAGCTGATTAAAAATAGCGTTTGCATTTCAAATTGTATGTTTATGTTTTGGTCCAAAGATGTGAAAAAAAGAATAAAAATAAACAACAACAACAACAGAAGATGCAGTATCACCGATCAAACTTGACTTTGCTGCGGGACTCCTCCGGCTTCGGAACAAAGCCCTTCGTCTTCATGTACCCGGTCATCTGGTCGGGAATCTCCGCCAGAACCTCTTTAGCCAGATCAGCCTTGGAGCGAATGGCCGGCACACCTCCACCTCGAGAGTTGGAGCAATTACTCCTAGAGCTGCCCCCACCTTTTCCCAGAAACTTGCTCAGCGGCACAAACTGCACAATGTCCCGCTTTGCCCTCCGGCCA
>NW_016228134.1:0-1302 GCF_001687245.7 Rhagoletis zephyria | reverse complement strand
AAAATATCACATAATTGAAGTGGCCCGTTTCAGAAATTCTGACTCATATCCCAAAAAAATTTTGTACCTCTGCTAACATTTCTTTATCAATGAGTGACTAATTTGTTGAGGGACTAAATTACGTTCTGTTAAGAAGGAACATAGTGCTTTTGCGAGCGTGCGTGTTGCAATAGATCAGCTCTTCCTGATTTGGCTTTTAATATGCAATTGCAAATATTGTAATAAGCCTTGTAATCTCAAGTATTTACACAACCAGCCTTTGAACGCGGGATCTTTAGTCCAAGAATCAAAAAAAAAAAAAATGCGCGTACGCTTGGTGTGCATCATATTTAAGTCATATGTGTCCAAAGAATAAATATCTTTTGAGGCACCAGCTGCAAAAGCTTGTAAAGATTTATTGAGAAAATAATTCAAAATCAGTTCTACTGACAAGATTTAGTAACAAATTTGCCGAAAGTGTGAGCGTAAGTACTTACTCTACAAGCAAATAGTACGCTACACATTGAATATATCGAGCCCTAACCGCCAAAATTACGTAAGCGACATTTTTTTCAAAATTTTCTTTTTGATGCAGAAATGCATCTAGATACTCTAGGAATATTTCTGCATCAAAAATTAAATTTTGAAAAAAGTGTCGCTTACGTTATTTTGGCGGTTAGGGCTCGATATTGTGCATAGAGAAAAATTACTTGGAAGTTAAAAAACGTAATTTGTTACACAAAAAACGTCCAACGTCAACAGGATACAAAAAACGTCCAAATGACGTTGAAAACGTCAACCTGCCAACGCTGACCACAGCCACCGTTTTTAATATTTTCTATACTTATTATTTTCGAAATCATATAAAAAATAAACTACGCTTCTTACTGAAAATTTGAATGTTGACAAATTCACTGTTCTGACGGGTGAGGCGAACGCCAACTCGATGGGCTCATAAAAAGTACAAAGGTTATCCAAAATAACACCTCAAATTTGCAATCACATTGACTTAAGCAAGGCTGCCAAAATAGCGGCCCGCGGGAGTAGGTGGTATCTAACTGACCCCTATGGCTGTGCCGGTGGCACGCTTACTCCGTTTACCAGCCGCGGGACTTGACGAAACGACAAATTTTTCTTTACTAAACTAAGGGCCGATCACACAAGGTCTGGTTAAAACTAAACATCGTTATCGACGTTACCGACTCCCTGTTGTATGCATGGAGACGAAGACATCGATGACGATGTTTAACCGCAGACATCGGCGTAGCCAGAAGGAAATTTAGGGGAGGGGGGCCTCGACCCTATTAAGCTGGCATTTCAGGG
>NW_016228133.1:422-1304 GCF_001687245.7 Rhagoletis zephyria | reverse complement strand
GCCCTATCTCAGAAATCTTTTCAAGAACGCCCTACTTCAGAATTTGATTAAAAAACGCCCTATTTCAGAATATTATTGAATACACCCTATCTCAAAATTTGGTTGAACGAATTTGGTTCAAAAACGCCAATTCTCGAACGAAAATACATTGAATATAAGCTGAGATAAGACGTTTTTGAATCTGCATCTAAGATAGGGCGTTCTTTAACCAAATACTGAGATGGGGCGTTTTTCAATCAAATTCTGAAGTAGGGCGTTCTTGAAAAGTTTTCTGAGATGAAGCGTTGTTGAAAAATTTTCTGAGATAGGGCGTTTTTGAACTGGCTGCCGAGATAGGTCGATCTTCCAGTCAGCCATCGATATGAAATAAATTTTACTAAAATAAATTATACTCCCTTTTGTAATGGCTTCTTCTTTTCTCGAAAAATACGCCACCTTCTTAGTAGCAACAATGTTAGAGTGCAACATTTTAGAGAAAGGGCACGCAATATGTCTGGAAGATGCTGAGAAAAGAACACGAAAAATTTACAGGCCAGGCGCAGGGCAGAATAAATACAATATTATTTCAAGAAACGAAAGTGCTATTAGTTTCCCTTCCCTTTCACTTTTCGTTTCTAAAAAGATTCATAAAATAACTGACTAGACATCTTCCACAGCTTTCAGGTGCAAAACCAAAGAGATTTTAGAAACCTGTGTACGAGTATGTAAGCCTGTAGTGTTAATTATGTATATATGTATCTGCCGAGACATTGAACTGGCATGTTATATATAGGACGTTTCATTAGACTGAGTCCAAAACTTTTAATTGTAGTTTTAAAACTTACTTCCAGAATGTTAAAAAATATAGTTATTTATTTATCGCAGTTTTCATATTTATGTAAT
>NW_016228133.1:0-412 GCF_001687245.7 Rhagoletis zephyria | reverse complement strand
TACAATATTTATTTCTTTACAAATGAGGTCTAGGAAAGATCGAAATGATTAGAGCCGAAATTTCATAATTTTTCTAGCATTTTGTTAAACATTGTTTTTTTTTGTAATTCACAGTATCGTGAACTTAATCTTCCACAAACACGGCTTTGACTCATATAGTGCAAGAAATTTCCGCCAAAATACTCTTTACTTAGAAATTGAGCTAATTTCACCACTCACGATACCAGCATGCTGGTACAATCACACCACAAGAACATACACGGTCAATCCACTTGATGGGTCATTTAACAAATTAAGCATATTTAGAACCGTAAAGTTATCTATTTTAAACTATAGATAAATTTATTATTATTATTTTATTAGATACAAATATACATGCTTGAGTCTAATTTAGGAAAAGAGTACTAGCTGC
>NW_016228132.1:0-1302 GCF_001687245.7 Rhagoletis zephyria | reverse complement strand
AGGGCGACCATGGCGGACTTGGCCTGCGAGGTGAACTCCAGCAGCTCGTAGGCGTCGTAGTCCACCAGAGAGGACGAGGAGGCGACGGAGGAGGAGGAGGAGGAGGAGGCGAAGGAGTCCTCGCCCTCGGCCTTCTCCTCCTCATCCTCGTCACCTTCTTCTTCTTCACCCCCATCATCATCAGCACACTCTCCGTTGGTTTCGACTGTAGCTTTGAGGTCGGTGGTTTCAGTGTCCTCCATTTCTATTTCTTCTTCCATTCGCTTTCCAGCGTCAGCTCCTTTGAAAGTTGATGATTCAGCTGCGTCAGCTGAAACAGCGTCTGAAGTCTGTGGCGACGGCGGTGATGAGCTCTGCTGCTGTTGTTCCTCTTGGTGGTGAACATGATGATGATCACTGCGAGTGGTGATAGTGGTGGTGGTGACCATCTTCGGGTGGGAAAGTAGAAAATCGTTGGGGGTGATTTTTATTTTTATTCCGAAACCCGTGCGTCACTTTTGGGGGAGCGAAAAAACAGAAGAAAATCAAAAACTTTTTTGCGGCGCATTCGTAAAGTACGGAAACCGTCCATTTGTTGACACTGTCAAGACTTGACACTNCAGAAGAAAATCAAAAACTTTTTTGCGGCGCATTCGTAAAGTACGGAAACCGTCCATTTGTTGACACTGTCAAGACTTGACACTGTTTTTTTGTTGGAAATCATCACTTGATGTAGGATAAGATTAGAAGAAGATTAGGCAAGAGAAGAGAAGAAGATGGTACGACGCATCAAGGCGCTGGGCCTCTTTGCCGCCGGTGGCCTGACCACCTACGGTGTCCTCGAGACGCTGAAGACCTCAGAGTGGAGCGGCTCCAAGTGGTCGACAGCCAACGCTGGTCTGACCAGTCTTTTTAGAAGCAGCAACAGCAGCAACAACCTCGAAGTCGAACTCCCGCAGACGCCTCAAAAGACCAATCACCTTGGAGCCATCTCCTCCTCTTCCTCCTCACTAGTACTGCACAAGTCCACCCGACCTGCGGTGAGCTCCGAGCTGAAGAATGGCGCCTTCACCGAGGCGGCAGCTGCCGCCGCTGGCAAGCTCAATCAGTGGCGGGCGGCGAACCAGATTCCCGGCTTCGTGGTGGGCGTCAGCGTTCGCGGGCAGACTGTCTGGCGTCATGCGGACGGCTACGCCGACATCGAGAACGGTGTTCCCTGTACGGCGGACACTGTAATGCGAATAGCCAGTATCAGCAAGGCGATCACCTCCGCGCTGCTCGGGAAGCTGATGGCTGAAAAGAAGGTGAGTTCTGGTGCTTCTA
>NW_016228131.1:0-1302 GCF_001687245.7 Rhagoletis zephyria | reverse complement strand
GAATTTTATATTTAATAAAAATTTATATAGATTTCTACTTAAAATTTTGCATGTGTACTTGAGTGCAGATGTGTCTATTTGTGTGCCGATGAAAGTCACCACCAACGGGAGAAGCTAATAGTTTCGAACTAGCTCACTACCAGTTTGCTCTGCAGCTCAACTAGTTCATTAACTAGCCTTTTTCCACGACGGCGACTGATAAGTTTGCAGCCTGATGTACTTAATTATAATTAATATTTATTGACAAGTATGGTTTTATCTTATCTTTCTTATTACTTAATACTCGATACTAGTTGCAAATTAAATAAAACATCATAATTTTAGAAATTTTAGAAATCAGTATAAAAATCAATATAATAATCGATCTTGTTTATCGATATTATTCTCCGTAAAGTTATCGATATATTTTTCGGCACAGGCATCGATATAGTTACCATTTTTAAATTTTCTTTGACACTGCGATAGATTTCACTAGACGCGACATCGATCGTTTGTTTGGAAATCCTCAAAGTGGTCAGCATCTGCATCAGTTAATACTAGTTAACAAACTAGTCAGCCTTCACTTAAGCCTACACCAGTTAATCTATTCGAATATTTACTGCTAAATTTCGCCTNAGATTCATTTAAGTGAAAATTACTTAAATTTTTGACTTTTTTGGTTTCGCCAATCAATTCTAATTTGTTTTTAATTTTGATTTCACCTTAAATTAAAAATTAAAACAGAATAACCACACTCAGCGATATTACAAGTTAATCAGCTGATCAATATAAACAGACCACAATTTTGTGTATCAGTTGTTTGCTTGTATAACAGCCCTGCTTTTGCAACCGCATTTAGCACAGTGCTGCCATATTTTTACTAACATAAATAAAGAGCTTATTGAAACTGAACAATTAACTGATGAAGTGAGAATTAAATTAGTTTGGTGAAACGCAGCCTTAAAGTGCTTGCGCAACTGACATATTCGACTCTGGCATGTGGCCCCCGGATCGCATAAAAATTGTCGAAGTTAGGCAACTTTCCTTAAATACGGCCTAGAATTTATATTCTTCTCATAACATGTTCGATCTTTAAAATTGAATGAAAACTAGCCATTCAAAACTGATAAATTTACAAAACTGTACTTTCTCGCCTAAAATGACAGATGGCGACCTCTAAATGATTTTTAAAAATCCTATAAAAATAGGCAATAATATTTCACATAAAAAGGAAGGAAATTCGGGAGTAAGGTCTTGAAATTATAAAAAAAAAATAAAAATTTCGAATTTTTTATATGAGATATAGTATGTAGATATATGTTA
>NW_016228129.1:0-1302 GCF_001687245.7 Rhagoletis zephyria | reverse complement strand
AGATTCTGCGAAAGATTTACGGAACTTTACGCGTTGGCGATGGCGAATACCGCAGACGATTTATTGATGAGCTGTATGGGCTTTACAACGATATAGACATAGTGCAGCGAATTAAAATTCAGCGGCTCCGCTGGCTTGGCCATGTCGTTCGAATGGACAGAAACGCTCCTGCTCAACGTGGGCCGCGATGTTGGTAACAAAGGAAGAGTAAGCCCTCCTCCGCGTTGGAAAGACCAGGTGGAGAAGGACTTGGCTTCACTTGGCATTTCCAATTGGCGTCAGTTAGCACAGAAGAGAAATGACTGGCGTGCTGTTTTGGACTAGGCCAAAATCGCTTAGGCACTTACAGCGCCAATAAAGAAGAAAAAGCAGATATAATCTTCCTCTACTTCAATGCACTTTTTATATTGGTCATAAAGGACTTTTAGCCCAGTGAAAAAATATTCACCATCACTGTCGCCTTCGTTTCATCTTCACTCGAAATTAATCGTTCTCGGAGGTTTTCCTTTAAATTTGAGAACAAGAAATAATCGCTTAGGGCCAGGTCTGGACTGTATGGTGTGGAGGTTTATATCTTTAAATCCGGCCTCGGTCGGGGCACGTCTTGCAAATCGCGAGGTGTGCACGGGTGCATTGTCTGCTTCGATTCTCGACAACCACTTCTTCTGTCAATAATGTGGCATAATAGTCTCCGTTCATTGTAGTTTTTTTAGGAAGAAGATAGTCGATGAACAGAATACCTTCAAAATCCTAAAAAGACAGTGGTAACGGCAGTGTTTGGACACCCTGACCTGGGCTCATCTTCCAACGACTCCCTGCCATGCTTGAATTCTCGGGCCCAAATCAATGTCTAACCTCCAGAGCTCCGCATGCACTCTAGACATCTCTTCAAATATTTCTGCCTCCGTTTTGTTCTTCTTTGTGAGGAATTTGAGGACAGCTCTTGACTCCGATTTCGTAGAATGCGCGGATGGCTGACATATGGTAATGTTTACGGCTCTGTTACTAAAAGCTAAATGATCTTTATGACATGAAATTCGGTATTGCTAGCAATTAGTGACACAAAGGTACTAGGGCTCAAAACTTTTCACTCCACCCTCGTACTAGGAATGTCAACCTCGTGATACCGGTATTTTCCCCAATATTCTGGTATTAGTCAATTCAAATCTCGATTAAATTTTTAAAGTTCTTATCACAAATGATGCCATGCAAGCAGAATTGCCCTAACCCAAATTTTTGTTTTGTGTGCTTCCCTACTTAAAATAGTCTCAAATCAGATCAAATAAAGAATAAGCGACCCTA
>NW_016228128.1:0-1302 GCF_001687245.7 Rhagoletis zephyria | reverse complement strand
TCATTTCGAAAATCACTTCGTTATTTTTTATAATTCAAATGTTTGCTATAGATCTCACATAGTTAGCACATATGTATGAAGATAGCATTTTGTAGAGCTAAATATATATATATACATATATCAATAAATTAGTATTGGTTCTTAATTACCAAGTTTCTGATCAAATGAGCCAATAAAAATCTATACCCATAATTATTTGTTGGCTAATGAAATTCATCACTCATTGAAATAGTTCATAAATCATATGCGTCGATAAATATGGTTTGAGAAAAAACAGTATAGGTACATATGTACATAGTTCATTGCGCTAAATCACGTTCCGATACAAGAAAATGAGTTCTTCAATTTTCCCGTAATTTTAGTTATATGTAATTGCTTTCTGATGATTCAGATCGAACATAGCCAATTATGAAATGCGGTTAATGCGATGAAAAATCAAAATGATACTCATACGCCGTGTTATCCACTTTACCAATCGTGAGCGTGAAGATGAGAAAACATTTTAAATGTTCTCAGATTGACGTAAGTGGGAAAACGCCCATTTCAGCGGCAAAAGAAAGTTCTTAAGAATGTTCTTAATGTAAAAAGGTATGACAAATATGTATATTGCATGACGCATCTCCTTGTGGTTTGACGACAAACATTAACAATAATTATGCAAGACGGCAGATAAAAATAAAAAAAAATTAAATCAGTGCATTGCGTATTGCACTAAGTCAACAACCGAAGCTGCCATAACGTGCACTGTGCACTGCTTGTTCAATTAACTTCTTTTTTTGTTATATTAATCTTGCATCGAACGTAAGATAAATCGAGAATCTAAATTGCAAACTTTTTGCGGATACGGACGTAATTTGATCCGTGAATCTACCGCTGGTATACAGCTGGGGCTTGTTATCGTACATGCGCGTTATTTGATTTCTCCTGCTTGTGTGAGCATAGATTCAAGCAAAAACAATCAATTTAGTAACAAAATAATTAATTATTATTGCGAGAACTAACAAATTAGACAAGATTTCAAAAAAGATGACATGGCTTACACCCACTTACGTATATAAAAAAAAACATAAACAACCTGCAAAAAATGCTACTAATCCGGGATGACTCCGGTAGCAATGGCAAAGGAACATGCGACTAATGCCACTTTTGATATCTTTATATGGAATGAACTGTTCGCTTTTATTCGAGCATATCCCATGAAGAGACTAATAGGTCCTCCTCATACTCAAAGGGGTATAAAAAGCGACTAGTCACTTGAAAAAAAAAAAAAAAAATTTGCGCCAGCCGCGATGCGAACCAGGG
>NW_016228127.1:0-1302 GCF_001687245.7 Rhagoletis zephyria | reverse complement strand
TTTTTTTTTTTGTTTTGAATTTGCTGATTGCTGACAAACAAATATGTGGACAAATCCAAAAAAAAGAAAAAACATCGAATTACTAATTGCTCCAACATGACCTTAAGCAGCCTACAATTAGCATAGATTTGATACTTTTTAAGCTGCTTTGGATTAAAAAATGCGTTTAATTAGTCGATTGAATGCGGACAAAATAAATTATTCAAGTAAACGTAAAAACTCGGCTTAGAGAAAAAACAAAAATATTTAGAATATTTTTTTTTTTGGTTCATGTCATTGCTACGAGTCTGGAACAAACAAATTGCATTTACTTGGTGAAATTTCACAAAATGTCGCATTAATTACACATACAGAATGGCTTGGTTAACACACGCACAAAATGCTGCCAGATTAAAGAAATTGATAATCCGGAAGTATTTTAGTAAACATGTTCTCCTATACATCCACTTAAAACGGAAAACGACACGGAAAGCACGACACTGTACCAATTGAAAAGCAAAAAATATAAATTATGGCTGCTTCGATTAATCGATATCAGAGTTAATCGCTTTGAAAACGATACCTCTCATCAAATATTCAAAGGCTTACAAAATTCGATAAAGTGATTTTTGCAGGTTTTGATTGCCATAAGAATATCACAATTTAATCGTTAAAATTGGATTTATTATTTCCGATCAAATAACCATTAAATAACCAAGATTTGTTGATGGTTAAAAATGATAGAAAAAAAAATCAAACAAAAAATAACGATTTTGCAACGTTCTAACAAACCTTGCTATTTAATAGTTAATTTCAGTCCCTAGATTTTTTGGGATTTCTGGCTGAGTGGTTAGAGGTGCGCACTACCACTCCGTATGACCTGTGTTCGATCCCTGGTCCCAGCACCATCTAAATTAGAAAAATTATTTTCTAACAACGGTCGCCCCTCGGCAGTCATTGGCAAACCTCCGAGTGTATTCCTACCATGAAAAAGCTTCTCATAAAATCCAATTGCTGTTCGGAGGCAGCGTAAACTGTAGGTCCTTCAATTTTTGTAACAATACCACAAATTGTAGAAGTAGGGCCGAACACTTAGCAAAAGTGTAAGTTCCAAAATATAACATTATTTCGTCTTCACTCAACGCTTTCTGGTCTGATATTTTAATATTTCTTCAACTATTTAGTCCCTCTTCACTACGGCTTACAATTAAGGGAATTCTTTACAAAAATGACAACAAATTACTTTTTATCACTCTAATTTACAACTTTCATAGACTGCATGCCAACAAACCTAAAGAGCAACAATAAAAACTCAAGCTACTT
>NW_016228126.1:0-1302 GCF_001687245.7 Rhagoletis zephyria | reverse complement strand
AAAATTTGCTAAAATGCTCGTGAATTTATTTATCCAAGAAAATTTACAGCAACAGTAAAATCCTTTTTCTAGCAACAGAAATAATGAGAAATATTTCTCATTTATATGATTTCCTTTAGAACTGCAGACAGCCACTTAAGATCCAACAGTCATTTAACTCTAAAGGTTTTTATTGTAAATAACAGCGTATTTAAATTTAATGACAGAGAAAGTGGATTTACAGCACTGGTCTGAATTCACACAAAAGACTCGGGCCAAAAAAAAATTAACGGGAAGCACATTGTGAGCTATACGGTACCTTAAATTGTTCTAAAAATTTAGAGAAAAAATTCGAAATTTGGACGAAAATTTTTGAATTTTGCTAAATGTTGTATGTATATAGTTTGAATCCTTAATTTTTATGGATTTAGTTAAAGCAAGAAAAAATTTGTTCTTGAAAAACATTGCGAATAATAAAAAAAATCACCATGTGCCTTTTTGAGACATNATATGACTCAAATACCGTATAATTAGTTAAATAAAAAGTTCCTTAAAAAAATTTTAATTCTTATTGAAATAACTAAAAAAATAAAAACTATAGTTTTAATTAAAATAAATAAAAAAAAACAAAACTATAGTTTTTAATAAAATAACTATAAAAAATTTATTGGTAGATATTTTCCAGATTTGGTAGATTTTTCTCAAGTGAATTGTAAATTTTTTTTTCGTCAGTGGCAACCCTGATCACATTCAACATTCAGCCAAAAATGGGCGCTTCTCTGGACGCGATCCGTTTTCGATGCCAACAGTCCTGTTTGCCTTTGCTCAGCTTTTGTTGTATCAAAATGTAGGTAAAATTGTAAGTTTCAGTGCAAATACATATCGTGCACATAATTTAGTATGCAAGTATTGTAAATGTTTTCGTTTTGTCATATTTTTAAAAGGAAGAAATAGGAACATCTTTAGAAATAAAATAAATATGTGTGTTCATTTTCTCCAAAATTCATAAAATTTAGTACTTGAAGCCGAAAAAGTTATGTAGGAAAATTTCTCTACATCCAAGCTCATGGCACCAAACTAGTAGGAAACGATTAAATAGAAGTCTTCTTTCCTTAGGAAACAGGGAAACATCGCTAGCTATGGGGCTACTTGCGAGCCACATTCTTTCGGTAAAGACAGAATGGTTGAGAGCGTCTCACAATTACTTGCATAGAAGCAGTATTGATGAAGAAGAGTCTAAACAGTCCGGTGTCTACTGCGTGAATAAGTTGCAAGGTAGCTGAACATCCATGAAACAATGACTTTATATCGTATTTGCAAAAA
>NW_016228125.1:0-1302 GCF_001687245.7 Rhagoletis zephyria | reverse complement strand
GAAAAATGTAAGTTAATACTTATTTACTTAATTAATTTAGTTAATTCCATTTACTTGAAAGGTACTCGGCAAAAAAAAACTGTATTCTTAATCGGAATGCAATATCAACCAGAGTCGATATAGTAAACCCGACAAAGAAATAGAAACGTATGTTGAAGAAAGTCGGACTGACAAGATATATACACGTAGATCCTGTTTTTTGCCCCTCTGAAAGAATTTTAAAAATTCTATACAAATTNTCAGATTTTTCAGAAATCCCTTCAATTCTGATGTAAAATATGATGTCAAAAGGTTGCGATCTCCCATTTAGATTACCGGCCATATGACCGGCAGATGTCTCGTAGGATTCCCAGAGAGTTTTGCTTTACACAGAAATTTGTGCTCTTTTATTTTCATTTTGACTGACTTCAGTGTTGGTTCCTTTAATCCAAGTTGGCATTCGGTTTTTGGAATTTAAATAAGTTCTCAGCAAAAAAGTTTGTTTAAAAAAATACATATGTGTACATACTGCTTGAAAATGTCAATTTTTCCCTTACCTTAAACCTTTGGGAGTGGGCAAAAATGATGTTTTGTAATTTACGCAGAATTGAATATGCGCTATCTGGGAAGACAATATCTACATGTAATATTTATTCTGTTTGTTGGCATTATATCCAAACACAAACGCATCATAGGTGTCTTAGCAGTGAAATAATTTCTTATTTTCTAAGTTTGCGAATAAAACTTAACACTTAAAATGAAGACGTTTATAACAAACATTTTTGAAGAAAATCCCTTCTTCGTTTAAAATAAAAATAAGCGAAATCAGCCCAATTTCATACAGCCCTGCCTGACATGAAAATGTTCTGCACGATAAGGCTAGTAGCCATTTCTAACAGATTTTGGGTCGCTTAGTCAAAAATGGAAACATATATACTAGGGCCGGTCGATTTAAAAATCGCTCATTGCTCTGTGAAAATCGTATTCTAGGGATCAAAATAAGAAACTTTGCCGAAGGAACCATACCTCTAAAACGAATTCTGATGTCCCCCAATTTGGGTCGCACTTTTGGGTAGGGGCAAATTTTGAATAATCCCACTTTGACCCATTTAGAGTGCTCCAATCGAGTCCAAATGTATGACCGACCCCCACTAACTTTGGACGGCCGATCCACCCATGCCAGTGGCACACCCCCTGGAACTTCCCTTGGGGGGTTCCCCATGCAATCATTTAAAAAAATCACCATTNTGGGGGGTTCCCCATGCAATCATTTAAAAAAATCACCATTTTTGGTCTTTACATGAAAAAATCAGCTAAATGGCT
>NW_016228124.1:0-1302 GCF_001687245.7 Rhagoletis zephyria | reverse complement strand
TGTAAATGGATAAGCCCTTCTAGAAGGCATGCAAGGAAGCACTTTTTTCTGCGTTTCTTGCATAGGCCTCTTTGAATAGCTTTACTTAAGAAGGCCTACCTAAATTGTCTTCTGGGTAAGAAACCTTCGGAAAGCCTTCTTGTCAGTAAAGATGCCTTCCACTCTGCATTCCTTTTTCCTTTCCTTTTTGCGTGGAGTGACACAAATTGAAGGTCTGCTTTCATGGCCAACACACGAATATAAAATTCACTATGGGTAAAGAAAACGTTGGAAAAAGAAACTATTTGGACATAACAATTAACCCTTTCCGTCCCTGATGAATATAAAAATTTGTTCCTCTTAATTGCAAGGTCCATAGAGCCTCATAATACAAAAAGTAAAAAAAAACATATATATTCAAAAGTTGTTTTGGGTAGCTATTAGGGCTACCTCAAATTTGTGCAATATATTGTACAAAAGTCCGCAAAGGAGTAAAAGCACTCAAGAAAACTCAATAAATATTTCACTAAGTTTGACGGAATAAAACTTTTATTTCAATGAAAATGAACTTATGTATGTACAAAATAATTGTTTTTACTGCAGATATGTTGGAATGAATATTTTATATCTTTTTAAGTATCTTTAGTTAACAAAATTTTAAATGTTCTCCATGCGAAAAGAATTATATAAAGAAATTTTGAAAAATTTCAGATACAATTACAATATAAAATAAAAATGACCGTTTTAATAAACCTTCCCGGTTTTTCTGCCTTCAGTAGATCAAGAAATCAAAAACCTACCCTTTACTGGAACAACAGCGCACAAGCTCTTCAAAAACAACGGCAAAAACCACCCTAATTGCCTGTTAAACAGTAAACTCTGCGGACGTTTTTACAAGACACTTAAAAAAAAAGATTTGGAAACTTTCATACTGTCAGAAGTTATGCTACTTTTTCTCCTGATGTTCCGCATACACGACCACGAGGCAGCACCTAATTGCACGCTTCTTACAGCATAATACCGTTATATGCGAATGAGGCATGTGAATTCGTGTATAGTATATATCGCACACGATCTTCAAAAGTGACACAATTCAAAATTTGGCAATTCAAACTTTATCGATTTTGATTTTGAGGTTGCGGTTACCATGTACGCACTGTAAATGTTTTTCATCGGATAAACAGAATTTAAGTTACGAACAATTAAAAAGCTAAACCTATGAAAAGCGCGTTTTGAAAAAAATTGGTTTAGAAATTTTTTTTGTATAGGAGCCTCTCCCCTAAATTTCATCCTGGCTACGCCCATGCGAACAGCTGATCGGAA
>NW_016228122.1:0-1302 GCF_001687245.7 Rhagoletis zephyria | reverse complement strand
ATTGCGGGAATCATATCAGGGCAAGGAGGGGGAAAGCGTAGCGAGCTATTTAAGGAAACCCAAAGCCATAATTTTTGCTTTATATTTTCATCGCAAATTTAGAAGTCAAAACAGATTTGCGCAGAAAATATATAAATATATATTTGAGAAGAAATATATAAATAATTATGCCCTTGCTGAACCTGAAAATTTTTGAAAAACATCAATCGCAACCTTTTCAAGTGTATGATAAATCGCGAAAGGTTCCAAAAATGGCTGAAAAATCTTGAAAATTCAGAATAGATTCCGAAAAAAGTCTACAAAAAATGCCAAAAATAGGAGAAAAGACAGAAAATACCCCGAAAAGTCTCGAAAAATTTTTTAAAGGTTCCGAAAAAGTTATAAAAAATTTAATAAGTGCCTTGAAAAATCTCAAGTAAACATAGATGTGACTGAAATCACGGGGATACAGAAATAGTCAAAAAATACCGAAAAGTTCCCAAAAGTCTTAAAAAGTTTGATAAAAATCCAGAAAAAAACATGAGAACATTTTTAGAGATCCAGAATAAAACTCACAAAGCTACGAAAAGTCCCGAGCGGTTCGAAAAGTAAAAAAAAAAACTTAAAGGTCCAGAAAATCTCTGAAAAAATTCCGTTAAAAATTTCGAAAAGCCTTGAAAATGCCCGAAATGTCTCGAATAAACATAAAACCTTCAGAAAATTTAGAAAAATTCCGGAAAAATTNTGCCGACTTTAACTTCCCAAAAGAACTAGATAACATCCTAAGAAACTCTTACAAAAAAAATTTAGTTCCAAAGAATCCCAGAAGATCTCACAAAAAATCTGAAAAATCGAAAATACTTCTAAAAGGTTATCAAGAAGTTGCAAAAACGTACCGATAAAACTTCAAAAACCTTAAAAAATTTCAGAGCAAAACAGAAAAATTACAAAAATTTCGCGAAGTCCGAAAAAAAAACCAAAAAATCTCAGTTAGTCCTTTAAAAAAAAAGAAAAAAAATTACAAGAGACCTTGAAAAAATCAGAAGTATCTCGAACGTGTGACACAAAAACCTGATAGTTGTATAAAAACTTCGAAATTTTTCAGAAAGTCCAGAAACAAGCCCAGAAAATCTTAAAGGCTCTGAAAAGTCACAAAAAAATCCTGATGTTTTCTGAAAAAATCGCGGCGAAATCTTAAGAGGCCGGAAAAATTTCGATAAATCCCACATGAAAAACAAAAAGCTACAATAACTTTGAGATGTTCCGAGAATACACTAGTTTTTTGCTCTCACTGAGCAGACGGGCTGACTGGTCACTTCACGT
>NW_016228121.1:0-1302 GCF_001687245.7 Rhagoletis zephyria | reverse complement strand
ACGGTATAAAACGGCACAGCGAGATATAAAGACAAAGGTTTAAGTTATTCTTGGATAAGCTCATATAAGGAATATAAGCTCATATAAGGTTAAATGCTCCTAAAAGTGCTTTGGACTGCTCTAGAACTGGTAGATTATTACAGTAGCGATTTCTTTGAGCATCTTCCTCTAACCAGACCAGCGAAGAAGGTGCCGCATTTCCTAAGTCACAGAAGGGTTCTAGGCCTATGAAAAGGGTTTCTTCGCAAGTTTATCGGCAATCTTGTTACCTGTAATACCAATATGCCACAGGATGCAGAGAACCCAAACTCGATTGGTTAGACCAAGAGTATTCAGCTTATCAAGGCACTCCATGACCAGTTTAGATGTTACCTGATAAGATCTGATGGCCTTGATAGCCTCTTGGCTGTCAGTCAAGATCGCTATGTGCGGATTCCGGTAATTTCACTTGATATTAAAGTCAGCTCGAAACATATAGTTGTTTCCACCGTGATTGACTGTTTTCTTGACATGGTCTGATTTGTTGGTAGTAACGGCTCAGTAATGCCCACTTAGCATTGCGTTTGCTTGTAAAAACAAAGCATTTGAAACAGTCGTATTTAAATGCTAACTTGGTCACTCTGGTGGAAAAATAGTGGAACTTAGAGCCAGCAATTATACCTTAGCTTTGTCGTACGTCACCAACTTATTAAAGCTTGCACTCAACCATTCGCTGCATTGCTCTCTCGACTTTAAGTTTCAAATTGATAACTGCTTCTACTGGTTCCACACAGTCAAAAGTTTTAAACTGAATCATTCCGAATGTTATTTGCTCAAATACTGTAATATGATTATCATAACACACAGTCTTCATCTCCCATCATACGATTTGGCTATAATCGCTTTACACAAATCTTTATTGGTNTGTGCACGAATGCATCATACATGCATTGTTTTATGCAAACTTAGCATGCTATTTTTTGAAAGAAAGCAGTGAATCGTAAGATTCGAGGCGAAGAGGAAATGATTGAAAGGTGCAATTATGTACACACATTAGGATGCCTCACTTAAAAACTTACTGGATTTATAAAATTTATTACATTTGAAGATGGTTGCCGAATTATTTCGCAAACACATTAAGATTTACGTGAGCTAGATCGATTTAATCGATCGAAAATATTTCCAAAAATCTCGTTATATTGATTCCGTTCATACCCATTTTTTTTTTAGATTTTATGCAGGCCTTTTGAGCTTAAACTTTTCTATCATCTAGAGTGATTTTTTAGAAAAAATCCTCTTAATAAACTAGTTTAACTTATTAAA
>NW_016228119.1:0-1302 GCF_001687245.7 Rhagoletis zephyria | reverse complement strand
GCTGCTCTATGGAATTTGCGAACTCGATGAAATTGAGGAATGAACAAGCGATTAATTTAAGCCTGCAATATCATAGACATTCTGAAATTCTCGTAAGAATTAATATGACAAGCCCTTCAAGTACACACCTAGACACACTTAATGGCTCTTACTGGAATGTTAATCCCGGCATACCGGGATCCCGGCCTATTTAAGGTACCAAAAATCTCGAGATTCTTGGCAAATAATCCCAGGATTTTCGGGATTCGTAATTTGCACTGATGGCAATAATGGAGACTCATTTTCTTGACCAGTATTGGCTATATTTCTTTTATTTATTTAATAATTAATATTTTTTTATAAATGTCTAGCTCATTATACAAATAGTACCGTGCGATAGAAAATTTTTAACATCAATATATTCGCGAAACCATGGCCCAAATATAGTAAAATTGCGTTTTTAGTTTTTCACTCTGACGTCGGTAATTCAAAACTGATTTAAAAAATTGAAAGAAATGTGCCTAGAGAAGAAGTATGGGTACAAAATTAAAGAGGAAATCCTGTAGAATGTAAACGGATTCAAGTTTTTGGTGCAGAAGGACTGCTACGTATTGAAAATGTCCTTCTAATATTTTATCCTTGAACTTTCGCAATATTTGTTTTTGAAAAAAATTTTATGTTAAGGACTTATATAAACTCGATNATTGTTGAAAAGTATCTAATGAATATCTTAATCCCGGGACTGTTCCCGGAATCCCGGGATTGTGAAAACAATATCCGGAAAATCCCGGTATCGGTTAAAGCTGAAAAATTGACATCCCTAGCTCTTACATATAGTTACAAATAATATTACATGCACACATGCCGAACATATATACATATATGTATGTATGTAAGTATAAATTATGAAATCCATTTTGTGAAATGCGCAACCATGCCATACTTTACTCCTGCGTATGCATCGCATAGCACACCTGTTTGTAAGAAATTAGCTAAACGCATGGTTATGAATATTTATGAGGTCATATTGTATTGTTGATGCCGACAAGTACAACAAATCAACTATGAGAGACAGCGTATAAGTGTACATATATGTATGTATGTATGTATGTACTTATTAGCTGCGGAAATAGCGTAAATTGCGCAAATCACGTTAGTTAAAAGCAATAAATCCCTTACGCATAATCTACTCAAGTGCAATGTACGATATTGTAACGCATACGCCACGACAATTCGTTAAAGGAATGACCCATAGCTATCGAAAGTTAAAGGCATAGGTACTATAACTATGTACAGATATGCACTTGTATGTGCACATGAAAG
>NW_016228118.1:0-1302 GCF_001687245.7 Rhagoletis zephyria | reverse complement strand
AAAAAAAAACTACCAACACTATCATAAAGATCAACACAACAACAACAACTGCTGCAAAAGATATAGGAAAATGCCGACATCAACAAGGATATCAACATCATAATGAACGGAGTAGAAAAAATAACAAAAACACAAAGAAACAAACAACAATAATATTTGCATAAATTTTAAGTTTGTAAAGCTAGTAAATATATGTATATGTAGTTCTGTAACTTTTATACATTTATTCGCCTCTTATCATCCAAAAGTAAGCCTAACTTTTTCCCTTCCAATAACCACCGACTACTCTATTTCCCATAAATCATCCTACATTTCCTCAATACTCATTGCTAAATAAGCAAATTCGCAAACTCATTATATGTATGCATGTTTGAGCTATAGTCGCCGGCTTAAAACGATTTTCTTTATAATATAACTCGACAATAAGTAAGAAATCAATTTAGTTTGCCTAATAAATTTCAATTTGTCTATTGATCTTTTTTACTCAACTTAAAGTAACATACAAATTAGCGTTCTCATAAGAGTATTATCTATGTATATATTAAGCTGCAAAAGTTCATTTTATAACAATTGTTAAAATATTTATATAAAAATTGTTTATTTTATAGAAAACTTACGGTAAAGTTATTCAGCATTTTTTTTTTAATTTGCTTCTTATTCCTTTTTTAAATTTAACTGCAATGAATTCTTAATTATGCACATTTATACTTTTTCCTGGTACAGGGTAATCATTGCACCTTTTTGAAAGAGGGTATCGGTGCTGACAAAGCCGCTGAATGAACATATAGTTTAGCACGACTGAGTTTTCTATTATTTGCATTCAAAAGGTAAGAGATCCTAGCGAGCGTTTGCCCCACGAGAACAGTATGTTTACAAGCTAAATCTTTGTTGTCTGATGAAAGGTTTTTCTTTTAAAAGGGTAAGTAGCTCGTATCTACATACAATTCGACCCGCCGCATATGTTCTATTTTGGAAAAAGTGACAAAACCGAATATCACGAGAACGAAAGAAGATATCAAGTATCGGTATTTTAAACTTTTTGAGATTAAGAATCCAGGAAAAATAGTCTCGTTGTATAAAAAAATTATCCTGACCTTTAAATTGACCTTCAAAAATTAGTTTTGAATTTTTTTTTATTAAAATCAGAATAAAATAAGCATTTAATTTTTTTATAAAGTTCATTGCACCCATTTTTAGGTAAAAAGACAAAAAAAATTGCTTTAGAAGGTGGGTTTGAGGTAAAGGTAATTTTTCATTCAATCGGAGCCTAAAATGACCGACCTTCACAAGCATTTTTTTTTT
>NW_016228117.1:0-1302 GCF_001687245.7 Rhagoletis zephyria | reverse complement strand
ATTCTTTTCACGGATAATTAACGGCAAATTATCCGATAGGAATTTTTGCATTGAGAAAAAGGCGTCCTGCCAACTTCAGAGAGGTATAAAATCTAAGAATCACAAGAAAATAAAATAAAAAAAGAAAAAATAATAATTAAAAAAAGAAAAAAGTAAAATAACTTCCAAAAAATTAAATGAAATTAAAAAAATATATTCTTCTTTTTAAGATAATATAATCGAGAAATTAAATGAAAATTATATAAATAATAAAAATATATATAAAAAAAAATACTTAATTAAAAAAAAATATATATATAATAAAATGAAATAGGTTCCCAAAAATTAAATGAAACTATAGAAAAATATTTTTTTTTTTTCAAATTAATAAACTAAAAATTATAAGGAAATTAAACTAAAAAGTAAAAACGTTAATTACCAAAAAATGTATCCTAAAAATGAAATGAAATGAAAAAATATGTTTTTTTTTTAAATGACACAATCTAAAAAAATAAATTAATTTAAAATTTGAAAAATAAACAAATAAAATTAAAACATACAAAATAAGTTCCTCAATACTAATTGGAATTACAAAAAAAAATATACTTTTTAAAATATAATCTTAAACCCAAAAAAAAAAATTAAAGTAAAAAGAAAAAAGCAAGTAAGTTAAAAACAGAAGAATGAGATACAAGTTTCCAAAAGTTTAATTGAATTAAAAACAAGTAATTTTTAAGCTAAAAACAAAACCGGCTTAAATTCTCATATAAAAATGTAAGATTATTGTTAATTTCTTCATGATTGGATCATGACCGGATCGGATTTAAACCAAATAGTATGGGACCACCGGTTAGGTAACACCTTTCCTCTAAAAAAAATATATTAATAAATTATAGAAATCGGTTAATGTGGCCCAAAGTTATGCGGTAACATACATTAAAAAAAATATGCCGACGAATTGATAACCTCCTCTTCTTGAAGTAGGTTAAAAATAGATTTCTCTAAAATCTCAAAATTAAATTAAGAATTTAAAAAAAATCATATAAAAATAATAAAAAAACAATAAAACAAAGAGCAATTGGTACGATGAGAAGTGTCAAAAAGCTGCAGAGAAAAAATATTGCGCCAGTAAGAAGAGAGAGGCCGAAATACGTGAGTGCGAAGAGCTTGAAATGCTGGCCGACAGGAAGAATGGACGAAAATTGTACCAGCGAGTTACGGAAGGTTTGAAGATCAAGGCGAACTCCTGTAAGAACAACCATGGCGACATAGCTACCAAGGTCCAGAACGTACTTAAATTATGGGGGAACACTTTTCCACCCT
>NW_016228116.1:0-1302 GCF_001687245.7 Rhagoletis zephyria | reverse complement strand
TCGTCTGAAATAAGTCTATGTATATTGGATTTCTGTAGAACAATTATACACGTCCATTTTGAAATTTCCACCACCTATACTATAAAGTTTCTTGGACAGATTTACCATAGGACCGAATCATTGTTGCCGCCAGGGAGTGAAGAGGAAATGTTCTTCAAATATATTTCGTTGTGAGATTAACCGTTCTATGAAATGTTACACAAGTAGAGAATTTCAAGAACTTCATCACGGACATAACGCTTTCGTTAGGTTAATTAAGGCGGTAAACGACCACCAAACCATAATCTTAGCCGATGAGCGAGCCAATGGAAATCGTAAACGTGAATTGCTGGTGAAAATATTGAACCAAAAAGTTTTTTAAAAAAAATTATTTTGTGCGGGATTCCGTTGAATTTTTCAAAAGGTGGCAACCCTTGTTAAAGACTTCAATATTATTCAAAACTTTAAAACTAAAGGTTTCTTAACAATATTTTGTTTGGCAACCATATTCTTCAGATGGCTTGCGTATAGTTAATTTAAATTTTACTTTTCAAACAGGGTGCAACCCTTTTAAAAATATATTAAACTACAGCTTTTTTAAGCCTCTTGACATCCATTTTTTTAATATAATTTTCAAATAAATAGCTCCCTTAATTGAAGTTGAATTCGATTTTTTTAAAAGGTGGCAGCCCACATCCATGAGTACAGAATGATTTTACATACCTCCATACCAAGTTCCAGTAATCTACCAAAAATATTTCCTGAGAAATGCAGTATGAAAAATTCCGTTTGTATGGGAGGTGCCACGCCCTCTTTCCTAATCGAGATTAAATGTATCCTATATTTTAAGTTGGGCTAAATGACAGGAGTGTACAAAATTTCATGATGATCGGTTGAGTAGTTAAAGCGTGAAAGCGTAGCAAACAAACAAACTCACTTTCGGATTGTTAATCTCACAACGAAATATATTTGAAGAACATTTTCTCTTCACTCCCTGGCGGCAACAATGATTCGGTCCTATAGTAAATCTGTCCAAGAAACTTTATAGTATAGGTGGTGGAAATTTCAAAATGGACGCGTATAATTGTTCTACAGAAATCCAATATACATAGACTTATTTCAGACGAAATACCTTAAAAGTAAGTTTCACGAAAGAAATTTAAGTGAAATAAATTTTTTTTTACTTGAATTTATGGTTGCCGATGGTTTTGGCGGTTGATTTATCGGTGGTGAACTGAAATTTNAAATTTTTTTTTACTTGAATTTATGGTTGCCGATGGTTTTGGCGGTTGATTTATCGGTGGTGAACTGAAATTTACCCCT
>NW_016228114.1:0-1303 GCF_001687245.7 Rhagoletis zephyria | reverse complement strand
GCTAATATTGCATCCGCAAAAAAAAGAACAATAAATATAACTGAAAGTCTTCTCGACTCGTACAGCGTCAATCGAAAAGAATTTACAATCTTGTCAAGTCTCAAGTTTTTCAAGTTTGTCGCCTCGAGCGAGCAGTTATTTAGTGACCCTGATTTACGACCCTTTAAAAGCTTTTTATTGGATACAATGTTCCAATTTTTAAATTCAAGTACTAAAAAAACATTATTAAAAATTACTAACCTTTACATTTTTTATTTAACTAAAGCACCTAATTTACTCACCTAAATTATTTATTAACAAGTAAAAAAGTCTAAGTTCGGGCGGAGCCGAACATTAAATACCCGGCGCAAGTATTCAATATAGTTTTTCACCTTTCCGAAAACTACCGCTACATAGTAAGCAGGGGTGGGGTTACCCCTATTTCAAACATCTTCGATAGAACGTTCAGTTAGATATAAGAAGATAAACCGTTATATGGGATGTGGGCATTGTTATTATTCGATTTTTTTTTTAATTTTCAGCCGTTTGGTATGTTTTGTGAAGGCCAACAACTGTGCCTGTGTTTAGGAGAAATCGGCGGAGCGGTTCCCAAGGTATACNTAAAATTCCACATTCGCAACATCCCTGGTAAGTATGTAAACCGCTTGAGATAGTTTTGGCGCTTAGGTGCGTATATGTAAGTAAAAGAATGGGTTCCCAATAAATATTGAGCTTGGTTAACAATTCGAAAATGATTGGAAAACCAATCTGTTTTTTCGAGTCTCACCTTCGATAACGAATGTGCAATAGGTTAGTATTCGTTTCGAGAACCAGGCCATTTTCCAGCAAAACGGAACCTTCGTTATCCAATGTATTTTCCCTTCGTTATGAATTCGTAATCCTGCCCATTGTCAAATTGAAATTTTAATGAGAGAGAGTGATTGTCTTATATTTCCCTTCGAAAATGGGCTGGATTTCACTTCCTCTCTTGGAAAACTGAGGTTGGTTATGAGTTCGTGCTCAGTTCGATATGCTTATTGGATATCGAAGGTCATTTTCGAACGTTCGCCAAAATGTTTATAAGGTTCTTACAAGCTGAGTTTGCTACCTAAAGGTTGGTATGTACATACAATGCGAATGTAGAGTTTAACAAAATATATGTTAAGCTGGGATCAAACGATTTGTACATTTGGCTAAAAATTTGTCAAATTCATAGATAAATCATGTGAACGCTAAATTACATTTGTCATTTATCAGAACACCCAAATATTTGCTTTCTTGTGGCAAATGAAAAACAACCCTGGTGGCCAAATCGTGTGAACGC
>NW_016228113.1:0-1303 GCF_001687245.7 Rhagoletis zephyria | reverse complement strand
TGTTTTGGCATCATATTTTATATCAGAATTGAAGGGATTTCTGAAAACTCAGACCAGTTCCTTTGTGTAACTGTGATTTTGCATCCCTTCTCAACATATGGCCTCGGTTGATGTTAACTTAAGGTCGTTGTTTTACTGCCTTAAAATTGAAGAGACATTTTTACAGCGTTTTTTATGTTTATTGGTTTCTTTTCGAGTGTATTGAGAATCGGTGAGTCTGAAAAGGCCTTGTTGGGAAGACTATAGGGTTGCTCGTCGAAAATCCAGCGAGAATTATCACTCAAAATATCAGATAGTAAGAAAAAATGCTCCCAAATTCTCTCTCATGTAGAGAAACTTGCATTTTTCTGTACGAACGCAAATTAGCAAGTTTTTCTGCCAGCTAGTGTCCACGGTTGCATTTCAAACAAAAGAAATTTGTATAGAATTTTTAAAATTCTTTCAGAGGGGCAAAAAAGAGGATAGACCTGTATATATCTTGTCAGTCCAACTTTCTTCAACATACGTTTCAATTTCTTTGTCGGGTTTACTATATCGACTCTGGTTGAGACTGCATTCCGATTAAGAATACAGTATTTTTTTGCCAAGTACCTTTCAAATCATTGGAATTAACTAAATTAATTAAGTAAACAAGTATTAACTTACAATTTTCATTTTAAAATCGCTCCAGTTGGAAAATTTTTAAATTTAACGCACTTGCTTATTCAAACTATCGTCGATAAAAAATCCAACCATGTTCCACAATCATATGCAAATTCTTGCTGACAAAATTTTTTCCGGCTCAAATTTGTAATTTCTCTCCAAGAAATAGTCTTTTTACTCGTGATTTACTTAAATAAAACATGTGAACCTTAGTTGAAACATTTTAGCCGTTTTTAGCCGGTTTTATTTGCCAATTTAGCAGGTTCGTCCAAAAAGTTCTGGCAACACTGGTTGTCATTAAAGCTTTTCGACGTTAAGCTTTCCTTGCATATTTGGGCGCACATTTTCTGCTGCACAGAGGGGGGTGCGTATCTTGGCTGCAACAAGATAGTGGTCCTAGTCGATGTTTGGGCCTCGGAGTGTGCGTACGTCTAAAACACTGGAAGCGTGCCTTCCGTCTATCACAACATGATCGATTTGGTTTCTCGTTTTTCGATCCGGAGACAGCCACATAGCTTGATGGATCTTTTTATGCTTGACCCTAGTACTGCATACTACCATGTTGCGGGCGAAGTCGATCAGCCTCAATCCGCTGTCGGACGTTTCGTCGTAGAGGCTGAATTTTCCGACGGTGGTTTCAAAGATCCCTTCCTTGCCCACC
>NW_016228112.1:0-1303 GCF_001687245.7 Rhagoletis zephyria | reverse complement strand
TTAAGAAATCTGAGTCGTCACGTTTTACAATTTCATACAGTTCTCTTTAGAATGTATTTACCTAAACTAATAAACGGCTGCATCGACTTGGTTCCAGCGTTGCCGTTTTGGTCCAATTCGACCAAAATTGGTAGCTTCATTTTCCTTTGGTAGTTTGATTGGTTTGATGAAGCTTTTGGTAGGCAAAAATGTTTTGGAAATGCAACCAAATTGAGCACTAATATTTGTTCGCTTCACAGCCAGCAAAAAAAAACCGGAAATGGATCCGTAAAGGAAAAAGAGTGGAGGAAAATATATAGCAGAAACATATGTTTTGAAACGGATGGGTTTTTGTCTGTTTTCTGAAAATTTTCTGGTTAAATTTTTTGTTCAATACGCTTTCCTTCTGCACTTGACAGATGGTTTTTCATAGTTCGGAAAAATNGGGTTTTTGTCTGTTTTCTGAAAATTTTCTGGTTAAATTTTTTGTTCAATACGCTTTCCTTCTGCACTTGACAGATGGTTTTTCATAGTTCGGAAAAATATAAATTAAGGAAGTACCTGACGGCATCGAACACGGCACCTTCAGAAAGCTAACAAATACTAGCACACTATTCTGCACTGCTATTTGAAAAACTTAAATACAGTTTTTGCTTTCAAATTACGTCATCATATTCGAACGTTTTCCAGATACGAAAATGAACGAAAACTGTTGTTCGTTTCTGGATACGAAAACCGCATTGCCTTTTGACCGATTTTGAATACGTGAATTAACGAAAATTGTATTCGTTTCCTGTTCGTTCCCGGATACGAAAATTGTACGAGATTGCACTGCACTCAGTAAAATTTACGTTTCTCTGCTTGCTGGGTTACTTTGCATACCCACGTTCAAAAATTGCTTTCAATTTGGTCACACGTAAGAGTTATCCAAGTATGAGTTTACTCACTTCCCAAAGACATGATCGATCAGCTGTTGAAATTTAACGAAAAATTGCCTATCTTGAGAGAAAGATTTTAATTTTTACTGCTAATTTGCGTAGCTAAAAACCCTTAAATTCAAGAAATTTCGCTTTGATGATGGAAAGATGTTTGGTAGTTTGAAAACTGATTTGGTAGGCATTTTAGTACATAAACATTTGCTCAAGTGGCAACACTGCTTGGTTCATATTTGGCATCACGTTGAAAATAAATATTCTGATCAAAAATTTAGTATAGTTAAAGTTCTTATCCAGACTAAAATGTAAAAAACCAATATATCTCTAAAACCGATCACTGGGGAACTGAGACTTAGCACTGATGCATATACTGCAAATGCATTGGGAAA
>NW_016228111.1:1074-1303 GCF_001687245.7 Rhagoletis zephyria | reverse complement strand
AGCTCAGGTTTACCAGCTTAATCGATTTAAGGTTTTGATGGTAGAAGAAGGAGGAGATCAAGGTTTTTGGCAACTCTGAACTTTCGCCTCTTTCTTCATTGATCACCGCTACAGGAAGATTTTTGGGGGCGTTTTGGAAGACCTGCAGCGACAGGCAGAGAAAGAAGGTCGGGACGATCAGAAGAAGAAGTGTAGAAAGGAGGTTTTGTGTGTAGTAGGCGAGGTTTTT
>NW_016228111.1:0-983 GCF_001687245.7 Rhagoletis zephyria | reverse complement strand
TCAATGCTCGAACACCCCTGTTCAACTAGCAAAGTTCTGGGACTTTGCTCTGCCAGCAGAACTCCATTTCTCATCAGCGCTACAACGTCTGCAGAGGTCGCCTCTTCAATGTAATGCGTGGTGATGATCACCGTCACGCCCTCTTCTTCAGCCAAAAACCTCAAATGTCGCCAAATGATCTCCCGCAGAAGAGGGTCCACGCCCACTGTGGGCTCATCCAGCACTAGAAGAGGTGGACTGTTGAGGAGGGCGGCGGCCAGGGAGACTCGACGTTGTTGACCGCCGGAAAGTTGGCTGAAGACTGGTTGGCTATCACCACCATCAAAAGGAAGTTCGAGCAAGTTGAGTAGTTTGCTGATTTGGGAGTTTATTTCACCCGAGGACATGCCTCGCAGGCGGCCAAAGTAGGTGAGCAGTTCGGTGATGGTGAAGTGGCCCTCGGGCATGGCCACCTGCTGCGGAAGGTAACCGACGCCGGGGCCTGGGACTTGGGAGTTTCCTACTGGGGAACCAGGAGTTGACCCTAAAATTGTCACTTGACCGCCCTGTGGCGCCAGCAGACCGAGGATCAGTTTGAGGAGGGTGGTTTTGCCTAAAATTTTATTTCTTTTGGATTTAAAAAGGTTTTAATAATTAAAAAAAATTTATTTACCGCAACCACTGGCGCCGAGAAGTGCCGTAATTTGTCCTCTTTGTGCGGAAAAGGAGATGCCATTTAAAACGGGAAAGTTTTTGTTTTGTTTTGTAGAATTTGTACAGGAGTTGCTGAACCAGTTTTGAGGATCTAGGTAATTGACCGGGTAGCTAAAAGTGACATTTTTAATTTGGACAATTGGTTGATTTTCATTGTCTTTTTTAGTTGCTTGAGCACTGTTTATTGTTTTTATCATTTTTGCAAGAGGGAACTTGTCTACTTTTCAAATGGTAACTTTGTTTTAACTTTTTAAAAACTACTATGCTTAAAATTGATGCTTTTTAACAGG
>NW_016228110.1:1058-1303 GCF_001687245.7 Rhagoletis zephyria | reverse complement strand
GATTGGCTTAGCCAATAGGCATTTTTTTCTGAACCAAAATATTATTTGCATCACCAAACAAAAACTGATTGTAAATTGAGGACGAGAGGATATGTTTCATCAACAGATCTACTTGTTCAATATTGTTGCAAAATAACTTGATTTTTTAAAATTAATGTAACTTTTGTGTTAAGTGTGGGCCCAACAGGTAAATAAAAAATAGGTTTTTTGATTCAGTTGAGACGGACGGACACAAGAACAGGCCA
>NW_016228110.1:685-1011 GCF_001687245.7 Rhagoletis zephyria | reverse complement strand
TGAGCTGGTGAAATGAACCTGTAATAAGTTAAGGGGAAAAAGTATGCAAACATTGACAACAGGTTAGTTAGGAGTAGCTAAGAGTAACCTAAAGCCACAGCGACTTATATCAAGGGGGTAAAGGTTTGATATGTTCTAAAGCACTTCAATAGAACAATACCATCACAAACCTGAATTTTTTTATACACAATGCAAAATTTTCCAATGGTACAATTTGAAAATTTTCATGCTTAGTACCCATCATTTTTCTTGGTTCAATTAACATATTTCACAATTGTCCCATCTGCAATTAAAAAATGTTGTAATCATAAAAGTTACATACATTA
>NW_016228110.1:418-593 GCF_001687245.7 Rhagoletis zephyria | reverse complement strand
TTTTGTTGATACTTACCAGTAAAAATTATGCATTTTGATTAAAAAATTAACAAACCAGCTATGCGCATACGGAATTTTTGAAACAGTATTAAATTAAGTGCAAAACGGGAAGTGCGATCGATTGTACATTTTTTTATAGCTGATAAACAATTTTTTAACAAACTATAACATGGTA
>NW_016228110.1:0-343 GCF_001687245.7 Rhagoletis zephyria | reverse complement strand
AAATATTTTTTGTAAAACAAAATTTTTTAACTTTGTAATTTCATCATTATAAAATCAATATTTTAAACTTTGTAATGATATAACATGTTTTAAATAATTGTAACATTTTTTAATGTGTAAAGTATTTTAATTTTAAAAGTTAAAACGCTAAAGCTAATGTTGTGGAGGTGTAAGCTAACTTATCTAAAAAATTATTATTTATATTGTTAATTATTTGATTTTTAAACATTTTAAAAAATCAATGAAATAAATGTATATAAAGTAGAAAAACAGATGAATTCATACTAAATTACAATGACAATTTTCCAATCGTTACATTTTAGCACATCTGAGAGCGTGCTAT
>NW_016228109.1:0-1303 GCF_001687245.7 Rhagoletis zephyria | reverse complement strand
CCGTAAACCTCACGCTCACGCGATTTCTGGACCGCATGCGCGGTAGCTTCGACGGATGCGTACACCATCGCTTCTGTTTGCTAAGACATATTTCCCCCATCGTTNGCTAAGATATATTTCCCCCATCGTGCCAAGCCTGCTTCTGGATACCACTCAAACCAGTGTTTAATCTAGCAAAAGGAACTCCAAAAGCAGTATGAGCACACCCCCGTTTCGTCAGTCGAGCACTTATCGCTTTTGTCGAAACAAAGCGACGTTGCCGTCGTGACCCTAGCCTGTCCGGAAATACAAAGGATAAGAGGAAGAAAACGATAGATTACCATGAAGATATACATAGGTTTGAGTACATAAATAAAAGTAAAAAAAGAAAACTACAGAAAGTCGATAAAAAATGTTAAGTAAAAGAGTTTCGGGCTATTGCCGTTGGGCGCCATTGTTACGTCGCTGGCTATTGGGGTAATGTTGGTNAATCTAGCAAAAGGAACTCCAAAAGCAGTATGAGCACACCCCCGTTTCGTCAGTCGAGCACTTATCGCTTTTGTCGAAACAAAGCGACGTTGCCGTCGTGACCCTAGCCTGTCCGGAAATACAAAGGATAAGAGGAAGAAAACGATAGATTACCATGAAGATATACATAGGTTTGAGTACATAAATAAAAGTAAAAAAAGAAAACTACAGAAAGTCGATAAAAAATGTTAAGTAAAAGAGTTTCGGGCTATTGCCGTTGGGCGCCATTGTTACGTCGCTGGCTATTGGGGTAAGGTTGGCATGCTGGCATCCCGAGCTAGCTCGTCGGTTGGGGGGGTCACCTCCAACCACCTTACTTGCAGCTGACATAAACAAAATTTGTCATCATGCCTGTTAGAGAAAAGACACTGAAAAACCGGGAGAGTAGAAATATAAAGGAGATAGAAGAGGCCCGTCCGAGTCAGGTGGAGTCAGCCCACCCCATCTACGATCTTGTAGCCTTGGACTTCGCCGTGACTCCTACAATTGGCAAAGTCCCCTAAACCTGACCTTAGTTCGTACGTCTATTGACAAGTCATGTCCAAGTCAGTAACGTCAATCAGTGTCCCATTTCCCCCCTTTTGCACCAGTGCAACACCCACACCAATATAAAAAAATCAGCAAACCATGATTTTTCGTTGAATCCTAATCACATTCTTCATATATTTCCTTAGTAAGAATTCAATATACAGAGCTTCGTATAAAAACGTTATATTCAATTATGCTCAGTGTTTATATAATACTACAAATGATGAAAATTCAGGCTATCCAAAAAAAACTCATTAATTCACTTCTA
>NW_016228108.1:0-1303 GCF_001687245.7 Rhagoletis zephyria | reverse complement strand
ATGAATTGCCTAGGGGCGGCAAATATTTAAATCCGCCACTGCGTACATGCATATATCGCGATGGAAGCTTTTTAATGCTTTCATATACAGAAGTGGTTTGTTGGTTGATGATTTCCAATATACTGAAGTTGTCTTTTGAGTCTTATCTTTTTCTCCGACATATGATATAAATATCCCTTGAACTGCTGAAAATGTTCATTTTAAGCTTTCAGTCAACAAAAAAAGCTTTCGAACTTAAGCAAAAACCATTCACAGTCGCTTACGCATAGCGTCCCTTAATATTTCCGCAAACATTTCAAAAACAGAGTAGTTCCTTTTGGATTGACTATAAGTAGTAGCTAAAATACCTCATGAAATATCTATTTTTTAATTTTTAGTAGATACATACATACATAATAATATAACCAAAATAGAAAACCCACTATTGTTAACAACAGCAGCAAATATTTAGCATTAGAATAGGTGGAGTTTTAGCGAGCATGTATTTAATCTTTATAGGTGCAAAGTAGTGACTTGTTTTTTTTTTCTAAATATTTAAAGCAATTCACGCTGCACACTCATTTGTTTACATATATTTTGAGTAAATACTTTNTTACATATATTTTGAGTAAATACTTTTATGTATGCGTCAAGGTGCGTCGAACAGGCAATAACGCTGGTGCACAAATAACAAACGCCGACTCTAGAATGTTTAAAACCTTAAATAAAATTTGAAAGTTTAGAGACCGAAGGCACGAAAAAATTCAAATCAGCTGTTCTCCTGCTACTGCCTGTTCGATTTGCTTTAGTATGCGTAAATAATTTCTTTCAAACATTTAGGTTTAGCGGCAGGCTTTTATTAGCAGTTAATTATTACTTTTAAGCATTCCCGCTAACACATAAATCCACTATGGATATTAAATATAAAATATACTAATGCATTCTTTTATTTTGGCATATGTCTTTAGTACCACCACTTGCTGTTTAAATCATTTTTTTGTATCTTAGCATTGTCCTAACTCCAGAACTACACATTTTTAAAAAAATTACATTGTGTTAATAAATATTCCTACTTTATTCGTATCATACATAATTAGATACGAATTTTAATTTAATTGCATAGAGAAATATTAATTCACGCTAACATACTTAGTTATGATTTTGTGTTTTGAGCAATTGTACCTTACGTAACTATATATAATTTACACCTTTTTTTATGTACATTTACTCTTCTACATACATAAAAATATGTGTTTAAAAATCAATCAAATAATGCAAAAATTAAAATTACAGGTCCAAATGGTCGTAGTTTAGTTGAAATTCA
>NW_016228107.1:0-1303 GCF_001687245.7 Rhagoletis zephyria | reverse complement strand
AAAAATGTCATCCTAGAAAACGGGGCAGCCCCTTAGTTGTTTTTTTTTTTATATTTGTAATATCGATACCAACTTTCAATTTTCTACTGTAACCAATAGAGGGCGCTCAATGACCTTGAAATACGCTCCTGCATAGCTATGAAACTGGCATACAAAAAATATTGGTGATTTTTATAAAAAGATATTCGTTTAGATAATTTAAATTTAAAATGGTGCCCCCAAACCCTAGCTCGGAAAAAATTTTTTTTACGGCCCTAATGTACAAACATAGATAGATATGAAAAATGAAAACTCGCTCAATGTCCGCGCCAAATTTTTGAAGTGAGATTTTTTGCAATGCGTACAGTTTGTATATACAGCTTGGATAAATATTTTTTGTTGTCTGTAAATTCAATAAAAGGAAATCGCTTCGAAAATGCATATGTACGTACATAGCTCTCAATGAAAGCGTAAACGTTTTTTACATTGAAAAAAAAAACGATAACAATAAATTTTTAAGCATACGCTTAAATTTATATACATACATATATACATATGTACAGAAGGGAGTAGTTTTCACTGTTGGCAAACGAAATGTTGTTATCATTCATTGGCAGGTGTTCCCCCAACATTGACCTTTCAATCCTCGCTAACCAGCGTGCATACACAAGTAAATAAATATTTATCTAGGCACTTACCTATCTTTGCAAATACACAAATAGTTACCAGAAAATAAATGCTTGTTTGCATGCAAAGTGCAGCTCTCAAACAAATGACATTGACTCGTAAATTTACTGGCATTTGTATTTGTATTTGTAACTACTGAAAGTGTTAACTGCGCGCCAAAGACCGACTGATTAATGAACACATGTACATCGTATGTATGTATGTACAGTAACGGTAAAGTCATCAGCACCTCAATTTCAAAGTGATAAAATTCAGTTTTCTACAAGGTTTTTAAACTTGGTTTTATGTGACTGTTATTTTAATCGAAAATTCTTAAAAATAACAGAAACAATATCATTTTGAAATGGAGGTGCTAATGAAACGACCGATACTGTATGTATTTTAGTATACCCTGCAGGAAAACTTATCGCCCCAGGACGATTGGGTTAAAGAAAATTACATCGAACAAATATATGTAATTTATACTATATATGAGCTCAGGTGAATATTTTTGGCAACGCACAGAGAGCTATGCGCATAGTAAAACTGGTCAATATTGTTTGATTAGAAAATACAGAATTTAATCATAATTAGGCATTGATATGAGACAAATTACCTTAGGATCTTAGTTTAAAAGTGCATACTTCTAAGGATCTTC
>NW_016228106.1:0-1303 GCF_001687245.7 Rhagoletis zephyria | reverse complement strand
CTTGTTGTGGTTTTTATACCAAGCCATTTAAGTTCTTCTCCTGCTGCTGTGTGTGTATGTATGTAAACACTACTGCATAGTTTTCTATTTTTAATACAGCTTTAAACATGCTCGGGTGTCTACTTGAAAAAGCATAGTTTGCTATAGCGGCGGCTTGGCCGATTACACTTAGCAATAACCCAAGAGCGGCTATTGACCTACAATTTAACCTAATTTGTTGCTGCTATTGTTGTTGCTACCTTTGAGGTTCAGCTAGCTGGCACTTTTTTACTTACACACACACTTACATATATGTACATATATATACTTAGTATCGATGGCAAGATAGGCTGCACCTTTAGTAGTAACAATTTATTTTTGGCATTCTCTTTTTGTTGTTATTGTGACTGCTCAAAGTTGGATAGCCATTGTGCGTGTGCGTACGTATGGATGTGTGCCACATATTGTATCGTCAAAGCCAAAGCACGCCATTACCACAGCTCGAGTAAACGATGCCCTCCTGACACGCGGCATGCAAAGGTGGGTGAGATTTGGTGGGAGACCGTAAGGTTTGTGCATTGCACACCTACACAACCAAAGATGCTCAAAAACCGACAATTTTTTGTGTTCAATAGCAATGGCGGCGCCAACACATTGGATTTTGTTTATCGGAAAATGGCAACAGCACCCAGCCACGTAGTATTCTCGAGCACAATGGAAGAGCAAATATGTTTGTAGCTACGTACCTACATACAAGTACATATGCATTTACGTGTATTATGTAAATAAATGTATGTATATGAATTTATAATTTGGATATTCATATGTAAATATGTATGTATGTATGTACGTTCATGAATATGAGTGCGAATATGTTTATGTATGTATGTAAATCTATGGCTTTTGGGCAAAAGCGGCTGGCTTATTTTCAAGTGGTTGGCTAAACGTGGGTGGCCCAACTGACTGAGAGTGTGTAACTACATGCAGTAAATAGCCTGTAGGGAAGTAACCAAATATAAATTTAATCTTACTACTAGTTTATAAACTTGTATGGTGCGAGGATTCGTAACTCTTTCTCTCCTAAGCGGCTTGAAGGATTTTGATGAAATTTCGCCTTAATCCTTTTGAGGTTAGCAGAATGGTTAAAATATAGAGTTGTATCTTATAGTTGATATACATATTTTTTCACAAAAATAAATATGTATATACTAGGGTGGGTCAATTTGTATTGGGCATTTTTTTAACTATGCGCATGCAGCATAGATGGGTTCTAAAGGTAATTCTTAGCAAATTTGCCAAAGAAACCATGGCTCAAAATTCAATT
>NW_016228105.1:0-1303 GCF_001687245.7 Rhagoletis zephyria | reverse complement strand
TGTTTCTCAAGTGTTAAGGTGTAACGAAATGAAAGCGATAACAAAATGTTATTTATTTAGACATAACTCGATATTAGAAGTGAAAAGTTGAAATGGAATCGTCTTATAAATGATGTTGAAAAAACCTAGAACAACATCCAATAAATTATTTAAAAGAAATATTTTTGAAACAAAATTCTTGCATGTATTTTTGCAAACTAAAAAAAAAAATGAACAATTATTTTCGAAGAAGACATAATCAGATATGCAATCTTATAGCAAGCTATAGCATAATTAGCAAAGATCAAACACAAATATTGGCTGCTGGTCAAACAAGCAGCAAGAATGGGGCATTCCCAAAATAGAATCGACGTAGCTATCCCTAGAATTTAGCTAGCAAGCCGCTTCATCATTCTTGCACACATTCACCAAATTTCCACGATTTCTACACCATGTTTTACCCAATATTTTCCTTGATTTTCAACGTTTTTCCACGTTATCCACCATTTTTCCAACAGTTTTCAACATTTTTCAACATTCATTCTCATAGTCGTGCATGTCTTGCTAGTGCTTGCCTTGCCTGCCACACTAGCCTTGCTCTGAGTACCTGGTAAGACCTCGAAAGCCGTAGAATCTCTTCTACCAGTTAAGCCAACCACCTCTCAGGACTGGTAGCCTTTGACTGGGGTACCCCCGCAAACTACCACATAGGAAACTGTGTAAGCTCATGTCTTACACAGGTGCCCATGCGGAGCCTCCCTCTTAGTTCATGCTGACATGAAAGTCCCTAATGGCCCCCATGTCACCACTTAAGATCAGCCCCACGGCAAGGAGGCCAATATTAGCTGATGAATTTTGAATACTTGAACGAAACCTATTTATATATCGAAGAAAATGTTGAACAACCTCGATGAAAAAAGTGTCAAAAATCCACTTAAAACTTGTACTTTATTAACTAAAATTCAATAGGCTACAAAACTGCATACCCACTATTTTTTGTTAAAAGCTCTGATTCAAAAGTTTCAGATTTCGATGACGTGTTTTTAAAATGTGAAAAATACTTGGGCATTCTGTATGAAGTTTGAAACTTTGATGTGTTTGATTTTAGTTATAGATTAAACTATGTTTTTTTTTTACAAATTTACGAAAAAGATGTATCATTGAAAACATTTTGAATGTTGAAAGAGAATTCCCTAGAAGCTTTTCACTGTGGGTAACTGTACTATTATTTTATTATTATGTATTTAGCACTCACTGTTACCTGATTTTCCGACAGAATTTTCGAGTTTAACTAAAATAGGCTGAACTGGTTTATACTATTCAG
>NW_016228104.1:0-1303 GCF_001687245.7 Rhagoletis zephyria | reverse complement strand
CCAAACGGAGAATTCTATTTGGTGAGGGTTATAAACCTAAAGCGCGGCCTATGCAGGAAGGAATTCTACGCAAAAATACTGTGGACGCAAGTAAAAATTGTGATTTTTTGGCCATTTTTCTAAAAGCAAATTTCGATCTTTGACCTTCGATATCTCGCTTAATTTTAAGTTCTGCAAGTAAATATTAGTACCGTTATAATCAGCTCAAAAAGCTCTAGCGACTCCTGTTTTTAGAAAATTAAAAAACCTAAAAAGGGAAAATTTGGAATAAAAAATCGCGCGATTTTTTGTTACAAATTTTCGCCTGCGGCGCTATGTGTTTTGTAATAAAACCCAATATTTTATAAAACTTAAAATGTGGACTCAAAAATGCTGCGATTTTACTTTTCAACTTTAAATCGTCTGGCAGCACTTCGGTGTTCAGTTGTAACCCTCGCATATTTACTACTTCACTGCTTTTATAAATGTTTTATTGTAGTTAAATTAAAAAAATTGCATATTACTTAAAAGAAAATGGTCATGTGCATTAAAAGTGCTTACATTTAAGTCACATTTATCTATTTCACGCTCTTTTGGATGATAAAATTGAAGCTATTTGCATCAACATATTTGGTGAATTTCGCAACTTTAACAACAAATTACTTAAAAACTATAAGTGGCCGCGGGTTGGGGTCTTCACTTTTCGAATCAAAATAAGCTTAGCAGAAGAAAATTTAGGTAGGAATTTTTAAGTAAAGCCATTCTAAGAGGCCCACCCAAGATGGGCTGAAAAAGTCCTTGCATGCCTTCTAGAAGGGCCTATCCATTTAAAATTTACGCGAATTACAAATGAGTTTCAATAAACATTTTAAGTTGCAATAACATATATTTAATATAAACCTTAACAAATACTTCAAAGATGTTCGATTTTTATAAATTAATGAAGCTACTTTGCTACTTTAAAAGAACTAATAAATAAATTAATTAATAAAAGGCCTTCTGAAGTAAGTCCTTCCATGGGTAGCGAAAGAAGCCATTCAATTTGCGCCATACAAAAAAGAAAAGTGAAAGTAATGTAGAGTGGAAGGCCTCTTGACTCTCAGGAAAGCCTTTCGGAAGGGCTTTTATCTCCTGAAATTATCTACTGGGAGGTTGCCGTGTTTTTGTACTTTGTGTAGATGTAATTATTTTTTGGTGAAATTTGGATTATTGGTATGTACTTAAATCCCAGCAAACATTTTGAGTANCAATTTGCGCCATACAAAAAAGAAAAGTGAAAGTAATGTAGAGTGGAAGGCCTCTTGACTCTCAGGAAAGCCTTTCG
>NW_016228103.1:0-1303 GCF_001687245.7 Rhagoletis zephyria | reverse complement strand
ATCGGTAGCTGAGTCCGAAAATCTACATACATACATCAGAAGTCAACACGGGCAAGCTCAGTAAACTCTAGCGACTTGTCTGTGTGGGCATCACTACTGCGATGAGAACAACACTCGCTGCGGCTTTCGATAAATAAGAAGTTAGTACACTCATCCACTCTTAAGGATATACTATGTATAACAAGAGGACATAGTTATCCTAAGTTTTTAAGGATGAAAAACAAGTTTCTGAAGAAACAATGGAACATCTTTGATATATTTAAATCTGAAGCTTTATTAAGAAAAAATAAAAAAAATTATATAACAAAAATATAGGTCATAAAATAACGGTTAACTGCTCCTTTTTTGAAAGAAGTCCAAAAAATTTAAATCATNATGCACATTAGAGTGGTCCAAAAAATGTTTTTCCGAGATAGGGGTTGGTGCAAATTGTGAAACTGTCATTTTCGTAGATCACAAAAACCAACCTATGTTTATTGTTCGTGTTATTTCTTCCGTTTTTAGCATGACATCCCCCCCCTCCCCCTCCAATACAAAAAATTGGACCACCCTAATGTGCATACATATAAACAAATGTTAAATATACAAATTCTTTCCGACGGACTTTTTGAATTGAAATTTCGAAAATAACTACTAATGGAAAATAGTAGTGGTCAGCAGTTCTCAAGAAAAACCACAATAAACTTTTTCCATTATTTCTGTTGCTTGAAAACAGTATTTTGCTGTTGCTGTAAATTTTCTTGATGACATAAATATACGAACATTTTTTCTTTGAGAGCTGCCTACTGATTTAATAAATTTTTATAGAAAATTTATTTTCCATTGCTTGTGCGTCATTTTATGTGGATTTTTCGTTGAGAGTTGCAGACAGCCCTTTAGGATGAAAGAACGATCTTATCTTTGTACTGAAATCTCAGATTTGTAGAAAAGTTTCAGACGAAATCTAAAGTCAATCATTTTTTTTTATTAATTCCTCTTCAACTTTTTTTTGATAATTTAATAAAAAAAAAAAAATTAGGATCAATTTCTTTGTCCTTTGTCTGAGGCTGCTGCCAATTTTTCGACAGATTTGGATTACAGCGCCACCTTAAAAAAAAATAATCGGATAAAATACCTCTCAACTGATTGATATTTGCCCCGAAATCAAAAAAAATAAAAATAAAAATTAACATGAATTTTTATAAAAAATATCACAATTTTCGTAAATTTTAATTTTTCTTTCTACTCAAATGATAACTATGTATGTATTTTGAGAAAAATAAATACATAAATAAAAAATTAAATGATAAAATTTATTTCCCAT
>NW_016228102.1:0-1303 GCF_001687245.7 Rhagoletis zephyria | reverse complement strand
AAAACCAGGAAATTATTTCGTTATATAGAAATCATTATATAGAAATTTCATTATATAGAATCGTCAGATACGATATCATACTACTCGTCACGTAAACACACATTTTTCGGATTATGACATGCGTGAATGTACTCTTTGTCCCATTCACCTTATACTGTCTGACTGACTTATCATGTAATTTGTTTTCGTATGGTTTTCGATACGTGAACGGATGTTACGATTCGAGTGCAGGTGTGCTCGTCCAATAGCTCAGTTCGCTCACAACAAACACAGAATTCGTGGAAGCACAACACTCAAAATGTTAACGGATAAAAATCATTCGACCTTCTTTCATTAAATATGTCTATTTTACTCGTTTTTTAGCAAGTTTGTCGTTGCGCTGTAGGAGTAGGTTTTCTATTACAGTCAAGATTTAGGGGCATTTCGCATAGAAATATTCTTCAATCAAAATGGAAAAACTACCGGTGTCATTCTTNCCATTCACCTTATACTGTCTGACTGACTTATCATGTAATTTGTTTTCGTATGGTTTTCGATACGTGAACGGATGTTACGATTCGAGTGCAGGTGTGCTCGTCCAATAGCTCAGTTCGCTCACAACAAACACAGAATTCGTGGAAGCACAACACTCAAAATGTTAACGGATAAAAATCATTCGACCTTCTTTCATTAAATATGTCTATTTTACTCGTTTTTTAGCAAGTTTGTCGTTGCGCTGTAGGAGTAGGTTTTCTATTACAGTCAAGATTTAGGGGCATTTCGCATAGAAATATTCTTCAATCAAAATGGAAAAACTACCGGTGTCATTCTTTATTTCGCGAAAGAAAAAGGTAATGAAACCGTTATAGAATACTGAAAAGAATTGCGATGCTCTTAAAGGTTTCGCTAAAATTTGTAAACTTTGGTTTGCAGAAAAGATAGGAAGAGCTTTCAGCCTATCTCAGGAACTTTTGATTTTAGGCATTAAAAAAACGTTTTTAACACACTCATCTAACCGATTTCCCTTAAATCATAAGTAACAAAAAAATTTCAAGCCCGGCAATGTTAGAAGAAAAAAATACATAATAAGAAACTAAAAAAACAAAAAAACAATAAATAACACAGGACTACAAAACCAATTTTCGAAAGTTTCTTTTGTCCATATGTTTTTAGGGTCGTTGAACACGAATCTGAAGTGCATTTTGATTCATCCCGTCAGAATTTTTTTCTAACCTCAAAAACCATAGCGAACTTTATGTCACAAAATTTTTTTTGTTTACATATAAATATTGACGGATTTACATTTATCTTTGTGTCCATGGGT
>NW_016228101.1:0-1303 GCF_001687245.7 Rhagoletis zephyria | reverse complement strand
AAATCTGGCGGGCATACGGCGGTCAGCATCGCTTGTATGTGTTTTCTGAATTTCGCATGTTTAATGTGACTCATTTACCTCTTTTTTACAGGGATCTAGTTCACATGTTTTCACTGTTCAGTGAAGTTTTTAAGAAGCACAACCTAGAGCTTTTCCTTGCCGTCCCTCCGCCGCTTTACTTTGGGTAGGCTTTAAAATTAAAAGTTTCATCCTACTAATTTGAACTTTTCTAGAGGCTCATTGAGCACTTTTCAAAAGGATGACATTGAACGTCTATCGCCTTACGTGAAGGGTTTCAGTCTGATGACGTACGATTACTCTGACCCATCTCGGCCAGGCCCGAACAGCCCTCTTCCCTGGATGAAGGCGTGCATTCAGTCCTTGACGCCAAAGAACTCTAGCCCTATACGCAAAAAAATACTGCTTGGTTTGAACTTTTACGGCTACGACTACTCAGTCGACGGTGGCGGTCCAATCGTGGGCAATCGGTAAACGGTTGACAACTGAAGATTTCGTTTTTTAAAGTTTTTGCTTTATAAAAAGGTACATTGAAATTCTCGACAAACACCGGCCGAAGATTATGTTTGATCAGTCCTCTGCTGAGCACTACTTTGAGTACAAGTAAGTGTTTGCAATTTCGCCTACAAACTAAAACTAAAACTATTTTCCCTCTAACTCCAGAGAGTCTGTCGGTCGCAGTCGAGTATTCTTCCCTTCCCTCNTCTACTCAATTCACAAGCGAATTGAACTGGCAAGCACAATGGGCACTGGTCTGTCTATCTGGGAAATCGGACAAGGACTGGATTACTTTTACGATTTACTATAAGTCGACAATGTGCAATGTCGTAAAAGGGATCAAATGTACAGCCATCAAACTTGGAAAAATAAAATGTGCAACTGAATAGTTTACACAAGCAGGATTCAAGATTTTCGACTGCGGCTCTTTTTCTTGTGCTTTTTCGGCACCTCACTACTGCTCGCCTCTTCAGTCGTGACGCTTGACTCGAACAGAAGTGGGGAAGTGGTCTTTCTTTTCTTCTTCTTCTTCTTCGTTTTCTTGGACTTTCCCCGCTTTGGCCACGCGTCAAAAGGCTGCTCGCCGTTCTCAGCCGGTGCCTCCATGATGAGGGGCAACATTTCGCCGGGGGCGTAGCCAGCTATCTGCTGCTGCTGTTGCTGTTGAGTGCTGGCAGCAGTGTTTCCCTTCTCTTCCTCCTCTCTCTCTTGAGCAGCAATGGGACAACAGGGACAGAGGCGGCTGAAGTGCTGTCCCGCTGTTTCCTTCAAAGCGGTCCACCTCTCT
>NW_016228100.1:0-1303 GCF_001687245.7 Rhagoletis zephyria | reverse complement strand
GAGAGAGAGAGAGAGAGAGAGAGGGCAAAAGGAAAAAAGAAGAAAAACAAAATTCCAACTGCAGAATCTATCCAAAAAAGTACCAAAAGTACTTTGAGAGGTTGAGAGGTAATCACTTCAGTAAGAAGAAGAGATCAATTTTTCTTCCAGCAGCAGCAGTCAGCCACCACTGCTAATTAGCAGCAGCAGAAAAACCTAACGAGGAGGCGCGCAATATCGTTAGAGGAATAGAAGATTCTCTGGTTAGCCAGTGAACTTGTTGCTTTGAGCAGTTCTTACAGAAAAAAGAAGCGAGAGGGTCACATGGTCACAGAGGAAGGCTGCTACGGTTGCTGCCACCACTGTGTGCCATAAATTATGGTGTCGATTGAGAAGAGATAGAGAGGGGCTAAGGGCTATATACGACGATAACAAGAGTGGCTTATGAGGATGGCAGCAGCAGCAAGCCATCCATCTTCAGCAACAGTCAGCCAGTCGGCGAGAGAGGATCCTCCTCATCTTCATCCTCATCTTCAGATGATAGCATCTGCACAAACAGACACACTCCAGCGGTGGTCGAAAGGAGCTGCGAGCTCAAAGTTGAGATCGGCAAAACCGGCAGCAGCAGAAGCAGCATCGAGCAAAGGGGACTCACAATATTATTACCACCAGGGTTCACTGGTGCAATAAATAAGCAAAACATCAAAGGTCTGGAAATCTGTTCTCTAATACTGAACAGAGAACAGAAAGAGAGAGAAAGAGCATGCAAATACCAATAATTTATTTATCCAATTAATTAATTGATGCTAATCGCCCAACAGCAAAGGAATGGATGGTCAGTGCTCTGCTGCTATGTGCAAAAGTTATGTCATCAAAAAGAAAAACTTTTTGAAAAGATTTTGACCAGAACAATAAAAATCGGGGCAGTCTGAACAAACCAATTTATTGCTATTGGCCCGTCAAATGACACAACTCAACAGCAGCAGCGAGAAGAGGACACCAGCTGTTGCCCAAAGCAGTTGTTGGCCCGCTAAGACAAAGAGACTGAAGAGGCCACTGGTTGCTGAACTGCACTCAGCTCCTCTTCAGCTGGTGTCATATATCTCCCCCTTACAGAATCTATTCAGCTCAATCATGCAATGTGAGCTGCTGCTGTTGCAGCAACGGAAGCAGACGGAGAAGTCCTCTCGAAAAAGTTTGCTTCGAGAAGAAACCTTTGACCTGAGAAGAAAGAAGAAGTGGAAAGAAAGAGAATCCACAAGTGCAACTCACACTCAACTCATTAGACATTCAAACTGCTCTGGCGTCTGGTGTGTGTGTGTGT
>NW_016228099.1:0-1303 GCF_001687245.7 Rhagoletis zephyria | reverse complement strand
TCGCTAACTGGTTATAGAATCTCTCCCCAGGTCCTGTACTTCTCCGATCATCTGAACGATCGTTACATGGCCTGGGCGATGAATTCCTTCAAACGATTAAAGTCGCTGGGGACCGATGTCACCATACCTGCGCCGCTGCAAAGGGCTCTGAAGGTGTCGTGCAATTGGTTGGATCCTATTTATACAAACTGCGTGAGAATCGGGTACATCTAAAGTCTTGGAGGGTACTCAGTGTTGCGTTCATCCCTAAGGCCGGAAAAGGCTCTCATGTTTCCCCTAATGATTTCAGGCCTATCAGTCTCTTCGTTATTGCTGAAAACGCTTTTGCTAAAAACGCTAGAGACACTAAAAGACCTGTACATAGGAAAGGCAATTCTTCGTGACTGTCTTTCAAGAGCTCAATATGCTGATTGCAAGAAATGGTCGGTGAATACCGCCCTGCACACATTGGTAAAGTGGTCGGAGGAAGCCTTCACGAAAGAAAATTATGCAGTAGGGGCCTTCTTCGATATCGAGNAGCCCTTGTTGTGGAGCTCCCTAGAGAAGGCTGCACTTGTAAAACAGGAATTAACGGAGCATTAGGAACCACACCTATACTGGCGCTTAACAAACATATGTTGAACACGGCGCCTGCGGGTAACTACTATTAGGCTAAGGGAAACTGGGTCCTTTTGTGACTTAAAAAATGAAAAAGAAGACATTTGTCTGCTGCAACAAATGTTTTTATAGGGTATTTTAAAGCACGTTACCTCTCAAGGGCTAGTGATGAAGGTTCTGACAGGCCATTGTGCGATTGCTATTGATGCGGTGAGATTAGAAATTTCGACTGATCCTTTTGTATCAGCTGTCAAGAGGAGGATGAAGTGGAATCATATCCACACTTTCTTTTAGACGGTCCAACCTTCGCGAGGCTCAGGGATCGAAATTAGCCGCAATCGAAATTTTGTAATCGGCTCGCGGCGTTAACTTAACCCAACCTAAGCTGTACTTCTTTGAGCTCTGAAATAGTTGGTCACATTATGTATGCACTTTATCAACTCTTCGCCACCTTACTTGAATAGCTCAACTGGCAAGCTGTCATCTCCAGCAGCTTTGTTGTTTTTCAGCTACGTTATTGCTATTCGTACCTCGTCATATTCAGGCCAGTGTTGCCGTTTTAGCCCTTTGGTGGCTAAATTTAGCTACCACATACTTTTTTTGGCCACATAAATTTAAAATTGCCCCTAGCCCTTTTTAGACCTTTTTAGAATTTACTCATACTTGGCATGAAAAATTTGTATATGCTTAATTTTTTATTTTTTTT
>NW_016228098.1:0-1303 GCF_001687245.7 Rhagoletis zephyria | reverse complement strand
ACGTAAAACCACTATAAAATTGTTAAAGCTGCCGGCGCGCCGCGGTGGTAGTCTAGCAAAGCTATCTGTCAAATTCTAGATATCAATCTAGTCTAGATATGAACCTCGTTGTAGGAATTAGAAGACTCCAGATGTCGCCCCGCCAGAAGAAGTTAAATATTGCGCCTAAATATATGCCATGCTACAGCGTAAATGGAGGACACGCCATTTCTTTAAATAAAATTAACTGCTGCTATATGTACATATGTATGTTTATACAAAACGTAAGCAAACAACATTTTGCTTGCCAAGTCTTCTGTTCTCTTTCATTGCAAGTTGAATTATTTTGATATCTATTGCAAAAGTTTTTACATAAAATAAAATAACACTTTTTAATATACAACGATTTTATAAATGGACTAAAAGTTATAAAATAAAATAATGTAAAAAAAATATTTTTTAAAAGCAAGCTTTTGTTTAACCGTACAATCAAAGGAATAAAATGAAGTAGTGTAACAAAAGATTTTTTAGCAAGAAAATTTTGTCAAAACTGCACTAAAATGAATAAAATAAAATAAGTTGAGGTCTCGTTAAAGCCATTTAGTGAAAGGAGTTATTCAAACTCTAATGAAAATTACTAACAATTTGTATTAATTTATTTCGTTTTTAAAAAAGCTTTTCGGCGAATTCAGCGTACATGTATAATTGGTTAGGTATGTATGTATATGTATGTATGCAGACCCTGCAGGGAAACCGCGGACTAGTGAATCAAATTTCTAGTTCCGTACTAGGTCTTTATCGCCAAAAAGGAACTAGTCCGATAGGAACTAGATCCCCACCAGTCCAAAATCGGCGAAGAGTGGTACTTTTAAGAAACTAATTTTTTCAGTTTTTTTTCACTAGAAATCTATATCAGCTGCGTTGGGTAACTATTACTCTGTACAGCACTCGGCTGGGTATTGGACCAAACCAATTTTTTTTAAGAGATTGAGTCATAGGTAAAAAAGTAATTTCTCCGTTTTTCGAAGTTAGCCAAAAAAAAAGTTAAACAAAAAAATTACTAACCAATTTTTAAAAGGTTGGTATCGTTATAATTATTTGTTTTATTTAAATATAGTATTCAACTGTATTACTAATTAGTAATTTTTTGGTATGCATATCAGAATAATTAAATATAATTTTTTACCAAAGGTCCTATTTCGAACTTCGAAGGCCATTACCTCGATTTCGGAGGCTAACTTCGAAAAACGGAGAAATTGCTTTTTTATCTATGACTCATGGCGCATTTACATGGTATGAAGCCATATGAACTGTTGATACGCTA
>NW_016228097.1:0-1303 GCF_001687245.7 Rhagoletis zephyria | reverse complement strand
TGTGTGGATGTCAGGCCAAAGATGGTTCCCTCCTAGGCACATGATACCGATTGCCCGCTGTCTGCTGTCAGGCCGTGGTTGCCCAGACCCAAAGCCCAGAGCATATCAAGTTCGGAGAAAGGAAGTACCAGGGAAATGCAACGCCTGAGCCTGTCTCCACGGGCGTATAGCCCACAACAAATTGGTCCTTCTCTCTGTTTGTCCGTCTGTTGCCTCACTCTGGCACACTGTATCCGCTCTCTGACAGTAATTGATATCGAGGAATTAATGTCTAATCAAGAAATAAATTAATTTGTAGAATTAACTAATTTGGCTCGCTTTTTACGCTTCAAATATCTTTAATATCGCCATATTCGCCATATTAGTGCGGCAGACTGTAGAGTCAGGGTAGTCTCTCGGTGTCGGTGTTTTGTGTGCGTGTAAGCGGCGTCAGTTCGGCACAGCACTTCTGGCGGCACGGGTCGCACAAAACAATTCCGCCTCACTAGTTCTGATTAAATAACTGGCTAGTTCGTATTCAATCGGGGATTGTCGGAGATTTTTAATTAAAAGCAGTCGCGCTGTACAGTTTTCTTGTTAGCTAGTTTGTTGCTGATTTGAACAGCTGAACTGTGGTGACTGCCTAGAATGTGATGGCTGCTGCTGCTGCTGCTGCCTCAACTGTTATCTGCTGCCTGGACGAGGTCGGCTTAACGAGCCGATTGACCCAAACGCAGCAGCGATTAATTGGGCCCATAATGTGATATTTATTGAGCAACCATTGCTAGCTAGTTAGACGGTTTAGGACAGTTTACAGTAAAAAAAAGTGTAGAAGACATGGACACTAGGAAGCTAGTAAGCGAGGTTGTGCGGACATGGTCAAAGACTGCAGCAATGAAGTGTATCCTTCCATCCGTCCAGCTACTTTGGCAAATGGTCATAATTCATTAAATAAATGGCACAGTCAACAGTCAACGACTGTATAGGAGCCATCTCTGCCTCGCTCAATAGATAAATAGATAGATGGGCTCGGACAGAGGGGGAGGGGGAAGGGGAGGAAAGACGAAACGGTAGTGCGGCAGACTGGGAAGACACTGGCGGCGACAGTAGTCAACGTGGCCAGCAGGCAAGTGAACCAGGGACTCTCTCGCCCTGTTTCCCCTCATCAACTGCCTTTATTTGCTTGATTAAATTTTTATTATTAATAAAAGAGAGACTGCCACTTGCGCGGACTGCCACTGACGCTGATGGCGTCTGTTTGTCAACAGTCACAGGGAGAAGGAAAAGAAGATGATGGGGAAGGAGGGGGGGGGGGCAGGGGAAA
>NW_016228096.1:0-1303 GCF_001687245.7 Rhagoletis zephyria | reverse complement strand
TATGACGGGGAATATTAGCTAAGTTATTTACTTTTTTGGGCCTATATTATTTTATATATTATATTATTCTGACGTGCAACGGCAGCAATTTCCTTAGATGGACTATGAAGACGCTTACGTTTAGACACAAGGATATCCTTAACAGATTGCAAGGTATCTAAGCATTTAAATGATTTAAACACATTTTCATAATGCTTAAACTTTTCTGTCAGTACCGACAATTCTCTTCCTATTTCTGTAAAACCATTTCTGGTTTGCCTAAATAGCTTGAAAAGATCAACTTCGGTTGACCTGCACTTTACGCAAGACCAGCGAAGGCCCTTGCCATCATTAATAGCGTCCAGAATTCTTCCCGTCAAACCAGCACATTTCAGATGGTAAATACCATCACACAGCCAGCACGATAAGTAGCGTTCAGAATCGCTTTTAATTTGGCAAGTATCAAGATCACACTTCATATTGAATGATTTATGTAATACACTCGTTAATAAAAGACAAACAAAATAAATTATAACAATTAAGGAGCTGATGTAAATAGCTTTAAATAAATGTAGCGAACAGTTTGAGTATCACTGTAATTATGACACTTAATAAACGCAACGCAAACAGCTGTGACAAGAATTACTAGAAGAAGTAAACAAAAAGAGTAGAACAAATGTGCAAAAACAAAATGAAAGTTAACTACAAAGGATACAACAACAATGATAGCAACAAATGACTCGGCAAAATTAGAATGTATGCTAGTGAAATTTAATTAAATTTACTTTAATATAAAACCAATAACTTTCACTTAGCTTCAATTATTTCACACTCTGATGCTCATAAGCACTTTTTATCACTACTTTAACACAGAATTAGCACAATGAACTTAGTAAGTAGAAAGCCAAAATCAGAGCACAATAAAGTACAACCTCACAGCTTGACGTTTGCTTGATACTGATACTTAAAATATTTTAAAACTATCCACAGCTCTATGATTTGTTCTCAGAGATCGTGCCAACTGAGTATTGGGATTTTCTTTCACAAGTAAAAGCAGCCTTTCGAGCTTGTGTTTTGTAAAACTGCATGAAATTTATAAAAATTGTTTAAAACTAGTGTCTACCCGCCAAAAAGTAAGAAAACAAATGCAAAATAATACATTTTTCACAATTTTCTAACACTTCCCTACACCATCGAAAGCAAAATTCTGTTCATCAGAAAATTCGATACTCAACGAAAATTTCGACACGGTTGCATAGCTCATAATACGAAATACACTTTCGATCTTCGATAACCAGCGAAGATCGAAAATCGAATGCAACTC
>NW_016228095.1:0-1303 GCF_001687245.7 Rhagoletis zephyria | reverse complement strand
TAGTGACATCCGTTCCGAACGAAAAATGACACTGAAGATGGCACCCTGTGAAAAACAGCAACAGCACTAAAGAAGGAAATTCGAAAGTTGCCTCTGCCAAACTGATGAAAAAGCGAGATCGCCAGTGCTTGAACCACCTAGTCTGGAAATGTGGATAGTTAGATACATACATAGGTAATTGTGAATTGATTCCTTTTCTTTTTTATGCCGCCAACTTCTTCACAGAGAACTGGCAGAATTTGTTGAAACATATATTTATGTCATTATTGTATCAAAGTCTTCTTGGTTGGTCCGTAGTTTATTCAATACATTGTTGCTTTTCTTCAGTAGATCAAACAGTGATGGTAGGAAGTTAACGTCTTGTTGGTCTGTATTTCCGAGCTACATTTAGTCATACACTCGGATATTTTATTACCTTCGGTATTGTTATGTCCTGGAGCCAAACTATGATTGACGGGATTCAGTAATGCGCCACATTTTCAAAAAAAAAGCTTGACTTCACTAAGCTTTCAATGCTGCTTGCCTGTCTACGAATATTCTTTATTAGACAAACAAATTTCTCTATTGCGCTAAGCTCAACGCTTATAAGATAATGCAATCGTCAGGCAGACGGTATCATTGTCTGTTTTGCGGACTCTCCACGCCAACTTCGTTTTCCATTTTTTAGCCGCAGTTTTATTTAGATGTTATTATCATCATTTCCTGTCGAGAGGCCAGTGTCGCATTCTTTTCTAGCTGAATCGTGAAGCGTTGTTTCCAGAATAAGGTTATGTGATCCTCTTTTGAGTTCACTCAAGATCGCTGCGTACCCATATTCTCGCAATCTAAAAGCTCCATTCGCGGTTATATCAGTTATGGATACTTGATGATATAGAACCGTTCTTGGGGTGAACAGGTTACAGCGACTGATATTCTGATGCATCCGAGCCTCTGCGTCCTTCCTAACTCAAACTCTACAGATATTTAAATCTCCTCTTCTCTCTCTTCTGCCTTTTTCACGCCCTCTTCGCCCGTCTCCTTACTCCCCTATACCTTTGTGATCTGCTGCCATTTTCTAAACATTCCTTTGCCTTCGATACGCTCCCTCGGCTCATAGTCTGCATTTCTTTAAGTGTTCCGAGTAAGCTATTTCTTCGATATTTTCACACTTCAGTCCTTACGCCTATATTGCTGTTTTTTGAAATTTTTCTGTCTGCTTTTCTTTGCTTCAGCGCTACTTCCTGCACCGATGTCCACACCAAATCCTGGAATATATTTCCTGTTAAAATACTGAAAAACTCTAATTATGCTAGCATTCTTAGCC
>NW_016228094.1:0-1303 GCF_001687245.7 Rhagoletis zephyria | reverse complement strand
TTGTGGAGTTTTTGGAAGGAGCAACGACTACTTGCATTGGAACGGTGTTAGATTTTAAGAATAGTGGAAAGGCGTGTATAACATGTATGTATATGTATGCAAACTTATATTCAATTTGCTCCATGGTGACACGTATGCACATTAAGGTGGTCCAAAATAAGTAAAGCCGAAATTTTAATGCTCTCACCTCAGGATTGTTCTATATCGAAAGAAAACATACCCCTATTGTTGTATTTTGCAAAAAAATAAATAAATAATAAATGGTATGGAATTCTTGAAAATCAATATTTGTCGATCGGAAAACTGTGGTTCTCTTCAATTGTTTATTTAACCATTTTTTAATACTAAAGATTTTTTATTTATACCCCCATTGCAATTATTGAAATTTTCTGGGGGTTTTGGCGAACCTATAAAATATAGTTACCTAAAAAAATGGTTAAATAAAGAATTGAAAATTATTATTGGGAATCTCCTAAAGATAAACAAAGTTTTCGGATCCAAAATATTGATTTTCAAGAATTCTACGCCATTTCTACGAAAATTAATTTTTTCCATATNGGATAGAACAAGCCTAGGGGGTGAGAGCATAAAAATTCCGACTTTACTTTTTCCACATGCATTTTTGGACCACCTTATTGTACATACTGAATTTCTGACAAAGACGACGGACGTCGCACACTGGGGCCCATCGCGCTCAAAACTATTTTTTTTTTCGAAATGCTGTTTTTTGGAAAAATAAAAACGCAGGTTTATTCCCCATTAAATTCTACATTTGGGGGTATGTTTTCAGCTTTCTGTAATTTTTCGGATGAGAGATATGCGTGTCCAAACTTGATAAATTTGAGCAATATTTTTTTTTTCTAAACTGGGAAATTCAAATGTGCAACTCAAATTGTTACTGTAAGAAAGCGGTTTTATATTTCGTTATTTTGTGTTTTTCCGTTACTTAAACTGAAGTTTATTTATTGTTTTATTGATTTTTTTTTTTTGGAATTGCGTGTTATAAAAAAATTATGTTTTAAAAAAACTAAACCAACCTCTTTTTTGTACAAGTGTAATTTTCAAAATAATTTTTTGTTTACATGCACAAAGCGCTTTTAAATTTGACAGTACTGCAATAAGGTATGTTCCTTCATTATTAAGACTCCGAGTTCGAAACCAAAAGCACTTTGCGCATTTTTGAATAAATTGGCTTTAAAAATTTCACTTTGATTTTATTTAAACACAAAAGATACTTCTTTAAGTTTGACTCGGTTTCATTTCGAACTTAAACTGTTTATTATTTTAAGGTTACTCAATGAAA
>NW_016228093.1:0-1303 GCF_001687245.7 Rhagoletis zephyria | reverse complement strand
TTTTTTTAAAAAAAAAGTTATCAAGCTCTTAAAAAATCACCCATTACTTCCAACTTGAATAAGAGCATGCTGCAGACTGCAGATGTTGCGCAACATTACTGACGGTATCTTAGCTCCTATTTGCGTTCATAAACCAGAGAAGGGCAAAATGAAGACAGATTAAAATTGGAAAATAAGTAGTTGAACACATTTTTGGCACAGCCAAAAAACTTGCCATACAAATTTTAGATTTATGAGCGTCCTCAACGACGTAAAAACGTAATGCGTGAGTTTTTGCTAGTGTTGGGCAGTAATGATATTGAAAATAGTACATAAGTACTCCAAGTATTCCAAAATGTACTCAGTACTAAACATTACCTTGGCATTGTAAATACAACCACCGGAAGTAATTTTTTCACGATATTCTTGGGCACAATAAAAAAATGTTGCCACTGACATACGTAATCCTATGCTGCCATTGAACTTTTTTATAGTTATCAAAAAATGTTAAGGGTCATTTACAAGACTTCATCGTTATACGGAAGTAATTCCGGTGTAATATGGTGCCCCTCTGCTTGGATAACCTTAAATATCATACTTCAAGGCAACAAACGAAGGCGCGTTGAACCCTAAATAATCTAAAATTCCTATATAGGAGGTTTTTTCTGGCTGGTTGCTGAGAACATGCCGCCATTATCGGTATTACTTTACTTACGCATTCATCGCGAGAGAATCTCATTATTTGTTTTAAGTGGACGAATGGAATTCAAAATGGCTGGAAGTACGTTCACTAAAAGATTGATGTTGGAAAATTTAGGAAATCTTTGAATTTATAGGCCTTTAATTCGGCTACACGACTATCTGATCTGGGCTTATAAAGGGCTGTCTGCAGCTCTCAAGCAAAACGAAAAATAAAATAAAAATGACGCACGAGAAATGGAAAATAAATTTTCTTCTATAAAAATTGTTTAAACCAGTATGCAGCTCTCAAGAACAAAATGTTTGTATATTTATTTCTTTTAGAAAATTTATAGCAACAGCAAAATGCTTTAAAATAAGATTTCCTTCTTGTAATGTCAATTTAATTTCGTTAAATCACTGTACCACTCAACGATTCATAATGATCAGCACTCAAAGTAGCCAAAAACTAAAATGTATTGAAGCTGTAGGGACAATAATGAAGCATATTTTCGCGCAATTTTTTTAGAAAATATGTTTTTTTCGTTGTCATAGCAGTAATTTTATTTTTATCGTGTCGGGACCTTGCGTAATCCATTATTTTTCACCTTAATAATCTATTACTAAAAGCCTATTCTAAACCAAG
>NW_016228092.1:0-1303 GCF_001687245.7 Rhagoletis zephyria | reverse complement strand
GAAAAACTGGTATCGCAAACCGCAATGCTCGTAAATACGCCCGCATTGCCGTGCGTCAAATTCGAAAGACTTAAGACACAAACTTGGTTGTTTTGTTTGCCTATTTTATCGCATATGCATATGCATACATAGTTATCACACCATATCTCTTGCGAATTACTGTAATTAATTACGCTATGAGCAAAATAATAACAACATAGCAGCAAAAACGCGGCGAACAAAGTCGCTTATTTATTACCGAACAGGATGCGTATACGCATAGGTGACCCGCCAAGGTAAATCAATGTAATAATCATACGCATGAGCGCACGCAGGCACAAACACGTACGCATGTAGATGACGAAACACGAGAACGCTTAATAAAATGAATGAAGGTTCTAAACAGACGGCTAAGGCAAACTTATGTGAGCAGAGAAAAAATTATACGAGTCAATCATTCTTATATGAAGATGAAGAATGCGCGCACTGTGCCAAAGTAAGGTGAATGTGAGCTTGCTATTTGATACAGAATCAGAAGCTATGTACATACTTGTATGAAGAAAAGTTTGAGCGCCTTGCATATATTACACAAAGGCACAGATGTATGTATATACATAAGTATTTACATACGCCTTGTTGCATGCATGTAAAAACGTGTTGCATTTGCGCAAGCGCACAGCATTGTATGCAAATTTGTGGCCACAGAAGGCAAGTACATTTGCTGACCATCACTGCCACTGCCAAATGCCGCGAAAAGTCATAGAAAAAAAAACTGAAAATCCGCCCACCGCCAAGTGGCTGCCAGCCAGTGTTGCCAACTTTGACGTTGTATATCATTGTTGTCCATGGTGATGCTGCAGTTCTTAGCTTTAAAATTTTGTTGTTATACTTGTTTTATTACTCTACCTACTAACGGAAGTGACACTCTTTGCTGCTGCTCTGTTTGCTGTTTTTTGTTTTTGTTGCTTTGTCGGTTGCCAATGTTTGTTTATGTCTAGGTTGTTGCGCTTCTCCATTTTTTTTTCTCTTTTATTCTGTTACATGCTTGTGTTTTGTGGTTGCCATTGCAGTTTTGCATATGTAACAAGCTGTTTTTAGTTGCTAACAATTATGCGCGAAACGTCTGCTTCTTCTTCTTCTTCTTTTTTGAAAATCCTACACTTTTTTCTCTTACCCGTTATGACAGTTACAATGCACTTTTGATAAATTTATCTTTTCGGCGATATGACCAGTGGATTTCATCATTTGCTGGCCGAATTTAGTTGAGGCAGTACATACATATGTTTGTAGCACTTCCTTCCAAAACCAAGTTCGTTACTTAAGT
>NW_016228091.1:125-1311 GCF_001687245.7 Rhagoletis zephyria | reverse complement strand
TACAGTTATGTGACCACTGACAACATTGTGCTAGTGTCAGTTCTGTGCTATGTGTAGTGGCATGATGGCATGATTTTTCGTTTTTTATTAAAGGCAAATTATGTGCTGCAAAAGATTGCAGTTGTTCTTCGTTAATATTAATTTTGTTCTTGCCCAGAAAGTTGGCTGTCAAGTGCTTTTTAATTATAAATAAAAAATATAAGTTCTTGAGAAAGAATGCTGCTTTGGATGTTTTTGTGTGACAGCGAGATTTTGTGCATAGCACAAAAGCTTGAATAAAACATTAAGTGAAGTTCAGGCATCAGCAGAATAGCACATAAAAAAGTAAGTGCGCCTGGGTCACACTGGAGATGTGAAACTTGTATGTACATGTGCATTTAGTTAGTTCAAAATTGTGAATAAACGGACAGACTAGTAAATATAATCTTATAAGCTTATAATGTTACAGTACACACTCGATAATGCGAACTAAATAAAATAAAGCGGGTTCACAGTTGCCAAATTTTTTCGCTTTTGCGATTGTTTATATTATACGGTGTTCATTTTATCGCGCGTGCACTTTATTTTCTTCCATGTGTTTACCTCTACCCTTTTCGTTCTATAATCGATAAAATATCGATAACAAAATCTGAGAAATTTCGATAACAAAATCGATGGAAATATCGATAAAAGATCGACAACAAAATCGATAAAAATATCGGTAATAAGGTCGATCAAAATATATGAAAATATCGATAACAAAATCGATTAATATATCGATAACAGCTTCGATAAATATTTTCATACGTATATCAATAACAATATTGATAAATAGGTTCACAAATACGTATATTAATAACACCATCCTTTTTTATATCGATTATTACATCCATAAAAATGTCTGTAAATATATCGATAACAAAGTCGATTGCTGTGTCAATAACAATATCGATGAGTATATCGAAAACAGTATACATAGATAAGGCACCCTGAAATTGTGCATATGGAAACTGTGCATACGAAATAATGCATATATGCACAGTTTCGGTTGAAAACCGAAATAATGCATATGAAAAAAAAACCGAAATAATGCATATTAGAAAAACCGAAATTATGCATATGCACTCTTTCGTTTGAAAACCGAAATAATGCATATATGCAGAGTTTCGGTTGAAAACCGAAATAATGCATATGAAAAAACCGAAAT
>NW_016228091.1:0-115 GCF_001687245.7 Rhagoletis zephyria | reverse complement strand
CCGAAATAGTGCATACATGAAAACCAACTTCTTTCTGAGTAGGCGGCCTTTGGCCGCGCTTAGGGATATAACCCTTACTAAGTAGAACTCTCCTTTCTGTGTTGCCGGAAAAGGG
>NW_016228090.1:0-1303 GCF_001687245.7 Rhagoletis zephyria | reverse complement strand
GGTATTGAAAATGGGCAAAATCGGACCATAACCACGCCTACCTCCCATAAAACGCTAATGCAATATTTTAGTAGCAAAACTAGTAAGTATGAATATTTTTTAATGCACATAGTTAAGTTGTAGATTGAAAAATGTAAGATGAAGATGTGATCTTATTGCAAATAAAAATATTTTTGTTAAAAGTAATGCGAATTTTAAAAATTTGTTAAGAAGTTAAACTTTTTATTTTTTACGTATAGCAATCATAATCTAGAATAAAATTTTTACATATGTATTTACATATGTATTTTATAGAGTAATTCCATAATCCTCCACAGCGTGATCTAGAAATTAGTTTAAGAATTTTATCTACGATCAGCGAAAAAGGGCAAAAAAAAACGAAAGCAATTATTTCATTCAGCTCTGCGAATGTTCAGTACAACAAATACAATATTCCGCTACGGCAGCGCTACAGAGCCGTGGTTCAGCAACAGTTGAACGCGAGTAAAAGGCTAGGGTGGCTGTCAAGTAGTTCCGGTTTCATTGCTAAACCGCCAAGCAGTTCCACCTTTTTTATGTAAAATTTTTTCTCGTTTTTTGTCCGCTTTGATATNATATACACATTAATACAAGTGAAAAAAGTCAAGTACATACGTAATAAATATTACGTGCGCTTTGAAACAAATGAATAGCTAATTTATTTAAAAAAGTTTCATTACGCAAAGCTAGCTACAAAGAATTGAACGAAATGAAAACCTGCACAGCAGTGTTATTAAACTTTTCAGCTTCTAATTTATCTACAGTTATTAATTTTGCCTCTTTCCGCTGTGCGATTTATAATTTTTTGTATGATGGTTTTCAAATAATTTTGTTCAAGCATGCTTTAAACTAACAGCTACCCTTGGTCGGCCGCTGTGAGAGCGAGTACTTTTCTTGGTCATTGGTTTAATTGCATTATTTGGTTTACATAACTCAAATAAAAGTCACATGCAATTCACCGAGGTATATGTAGATATAAATTTCATCATTTCATTTAATTTTTAGAAATTAATTTTAAAAAGTAAAAAATAATAATAATTGTTTAATTTGATTTGATTTTTTAAAATATTTTTATTTAATTTTTATTCATTCATTTTACTATTATTATTTTTTTTATAGTTAATTTGTTTTTTTTTATTAGTTGTTATGGTTGAAAAAGAAAAATATATATGTATATTTTTTAATTTAATTTCTTTCTCTTTCAATTAGTCTTTCGAAAGACAGCAAAGAGCGTTCAAGATAGTTGCCAGAATTGACAATTGTCTTACGAAAGACTTTCGTCTAA
>NW_016228089.1:0-1303 GCF_001687245.7 Rhagoletis zephyria | reverse complement strand
ACTAATGCATGAAAATCCTAACCTCAAAAAAATCACCCGTTAGTTATGACTACGATTGTGATTATAATTACGATTATGATTATGCTATGGTTGGGATTATGATTTTGATTATGATTGTAATTAAGACTATGATTATGTTTACGAGTATGATTATGATTATTGTGGTTAAGATTATAATTGCGGTTGTGACGAATTGTGATTATGAATTATGATTACGATTATTATTATGATTATGGTTTCGATTATAATTATGAATGTGATTAAAATTTTTATTAAGACTGTGATAATGATTTCGATTCTGATTATGTTTAAGATTACGGTTATTATTACAATTATGCTTACGATTATGATTGTGATAGTGATTATGAATGTGATTATGACTTGGATTATGATTATGATTATGTTTCTGATACAAATCCGATTAGGATTACGTTTATGTCTGCGATATCGGTTACGATTATAATCATGATTACCGTGCCAATATACGAGTTTGATTACGATAACTTTTGCCATTATGATTCTGATACGATTTTGAAATATCATTGCATCGATTACTTACTATTTACTATCAAATATGCATATTGAACTCTACCTCCAAACTAAATCCTGCACTCGGTAGCAAGGTGTTTATGATAGTTTATTTACCACTTAAATTAAAAAAGCATTAATAACTTGAATATTTCATTTTAAATCTATTACAAAAAAAAAGTTAAAGTGAAATATACTCTTAGGTGTGAAAGTGGTCAATGAACGCAACAAACTAAACATTTCTTCCGATAATTTTTCAAGAAAGGTCACTTAAATTTTAATACCATTCACTTGTTTCATGCCACTCCACCCAGATTGGTCAATATTTTATTGTGTTGCATTTGGCACCGCCAACGCCTGCAGCTCCACCTACACACATACATGCATGTGGCTATGTTTGTGTGTATTATTTACGTATGCCACATGGCACCAGCGCATGCATAAACAAGTGTTGCACAAGCAATGTCAATAAATATTCGATAAGTGCAGCACAACTGTGGAAAATGTGGAAAAAGGCGCAAAGCATTGCACTAAATGTGGCACTCATTCAATGCACCTTGCAGCAATGCACACAGCTGCCACACATAGCTACACACACACACATACATACATGCATAGCTACAGGCAGCTTTGACAGCACACGCGTTTGTGTATGTTTGTGTGTGTGTGCGACGAAATTCAATTAGCAAACAAATCCAAAATCCCCACCCACCTGCTGAGCGTTGCAGAGCGGTGCAGAGCAATGCAGCCGGCAGTCAATTGTGCCGAACGGCTA
>NW_016228088.1:0-1303 GCF_001687245.7 Rhagoletis zephyria | reverse complement strand
ATTAGAGAGTTGCCACCTGTTTGAAAATTGCAGTTTAATTAAATTGATAAGATGAATGCATGATAAATGATTGATAATCAAATTAAATATTGCAGTATGGGTATTAAACTAAAGAGGTTTAGGAAAGTTTACTGCTAAACATATTTTTGAGGAGGATTGTCACCTGTTTTAAAAATTTCATTTAATTACTAAATTGCTAAAATAAATGGAATATTACAATACGGGTACCAAACTAAAGATTTAGGAAAATTTACTGCCGAAAATATTTTTGCAGCGGGTTGCCACCTATTTGAAAAATTTTATTCAGTTAAATTGATAACATAAGGTAAATGATGAAATAAAAAACCTTTGAAAAAAGTGCAAGATTTGTAGAGTATAAATTAAATTTCCAGGATTAAGTACCTTCGAAAACATATTAACTAACACCCTCATTAATAAAAGATAAAGTATATTTTATAAATCAAAGATTTGTTTGAAAATCGCACTTCATAAAGCTCCTCAAATCTATTTCAATTTTACAACGCTTTTTTTATGAATGAAGACATACAAGTTTTGGGAGGGAGTAACAACACAAAAATACTTTTAAGGCAGATAAGCACGCCGGGTATTTGCTTGTTCTGAATAAAAAGCTTGCAATTACATTGACAAATTCTTGTGCACATTTTAAGCTTTGAAACTTTTATTCACACATCGCCAACTTCAAAAGAGGCATAACTCAAAAATCAGATCCGACAATATAACTGATAGTGGATGGTACTGATTCAACGGAAATTTACAAACACTAGCAGTAAATTTCTCGTTAGATAATATAATCATGAAGAAAAAGGATATTTGAATTGATTGAAATCCTACGAATTGATTTATGCAAAAAAGCTACTTGAATTTTTTGAGTTGTGCCCCTTTTGAAGATGGTGTGCGATATGTGGTTTCTGTTATGGATCGCACCATATTTTATACGAAAATTATTAAAAATAAATAAATACACTAAGTTGCAAACAATATTTATTATTTTAAACTTCGCATCTTTGTTTTTTGTCCATAATTATACCTACACTGAAGAATTTTACACGTATTTATTTTATGATAACTACTATGTACATAAGTATTCGGTCATATAAAGAGTCTTTGGGAATTTTTGGACACATTTTTGAAATAAATTTTCTTTATTGAAAATCAATATTAATGAAGTACATACATATTGGGCATTAATGTCTACATATCGCACACGATCTTCAAAAGTGACACAACTCAAATTTTGGCATTTTTGAAATTATGCACTAAAAATGTACACAGAGCTTTTATT
>NW_016228087.1:0-1303 GCF_001687245.7 Rhagoletis zephyria | reverse complement strand
ATTATTTCGGGTTTCACGCGGCATCAGTTAATTTGATGAAAAGCTACCTATTGTGGAAATATCTTTTCGAAACGCAGTACAGTTTCTTCTGGTGTACCTCAGGGGTCAATTTTGGGGGCGATACTTTTTACAATTTTTGTGAATGACATTGTCCATTGCTGTCAAAATGCCTCTATCCATCTTTACGCTGACGACACCCAGGTACACTTAGACTTAGTTTTCAGGCTCAATGACGACCTAAGAAGAATTTCCATCTGGGCCGAAGGAAATGACCTCTACTTAAACGCAGCTAAAACGCAGGCCCTACCAATAGCGCAATTGTGCTGAACGATACAGAGATCACACTTCAATCGGTAGAGACTAGCCTTGGATTTAAAATAAATTCCCATCTAATTTGCACAGACCACATAAATTATATCATATCGAAGGTATATTACACCTTAAGAAATCTGTGGCAAACATGTACTGTCTACCCATCAACACAAAACTTTAACTCGTACAGTCCCTTATTGTTCCCAAGATATCTTACTCTGAAGTGGTTTATGATAGTCTCGATAGCGAATCAAAAAATACATTAAATCTAGCATAAACAATTCCGCTAGATTTATATATTTTAAGGGAAAGTATGATCACATTTCGTTTTATACTAAAAGTATCATAGGTTTTAGTCTGGAAAATTACCTTACTGTTCGAAATATTATATTCATTTGCAAAATAATTAGATATCATCAGCCTCGCTAACTTTTTCAAAAATTTAACTTTGTTCAGTCTTCTCGCACACATGATATTGTTCTCCCCAAATATAAAACATAAACTGCTTCCACATTGTTTTTCGTTAGTGCACAGGCTGTGGAATTCCTTACGATTATCAATTAAATGTATTAAATCAAGTAGATAAATAAATATTTCGACGAACCCGTTATTTTTGAAGTTTTTCTTCTGTTAAATTTTGATTTTTTTTCATTTTTTCTACTAAAAAATAAACAAACACGGAATTACTTAATTTTTCAGAAAGTATAAGTCCTCGATTTTCGGAATCACCGAGCAATTCTATGTACATAGAAATTAGTGGCGTCTGAGGAATAAAAACCAAACTAAAATTTGTGATCCAGTGAAATTTTTTTTTTAATTCTCTGATATCGTTTCGGAAGAACATAAAAATAAGCTTATCTTAATACAATCAATTCTTCAGTCATGTTTAAAAGAAAATGATATGGACAATTTAATCCATTATTCATCTGATAACCAAAGACCTGATGAAAAATCAGATATAGAAGCAGAAGCGCATTTCTACTATAACATA
>NW_016228086.1:0-1304 GCF_001687245.7 Rhagoletis zephyria | reverse complement strand
TCGTATGCACAGTTTCCATATGCACAATTTCAGGGTGCCGTTGAAATTAGTCCAAAAAGGCGGCAGAGTGAGACTGAGCCCGCTCGAAGCATATAGCGAACAGAGGTATTCACAAGGGGTACAGTCCTTTCATTTCTGCTGTGGTTTGTGATCGTAAAAAGCTGCTAGAAATGCTGAAGGAGAGCGGTTTTGGGGTTACTGTCCATGGAGACGATATAGCAGTTATGATTAAGGCTAGATTTCTGGAAACTCTATATTATCTAATCCAAGCTAATAAAAACCAACCAGGTGACATCGGCTGACATCGGCTTAGAGTTGCCTGTAAGGGAACTGACAGGTCGAAACTTCATGGAAAGAATGTCTCAGGTGGTATTCCACGCTCTTCAGAGTCGGATAAGAAAAATTGAAAAGTCTGTCGAGAGCAAAGCTGTGGCTATAGGTTGTTTTTTGGACGTGGATGGTGCTTTTGATAACATGGAAAACTCTCTAATAGACAATTGCATCTGGCCCAGAAGGGTTTAAAATTCAGAGCCATTACATCCACTCTAGGACAGAAAAGAGTCAGATTCTAAACTACGAAAGGTTGCGAGCAGAGGTGAGTGATATGCCCACTGCTATGGTCGCCAGAAAGGACATGCATTTTTGTTGAAATGGATAACATCAGGTTCATTTCGTACAATTTCCGCGATCTAAATTCTTACTCCACAGAAATCAAAGATCCTTAACATCAGTAATGAAATTTATAGCTGTCGGTAAATTTTGATTTCGAATTACAATGTGATGGAGTTACATAAAATATTGAAACGAATATTAAAATAAATGATAAAATTGTAATGATAGGTAATGAAAGTCCACGAGCTTTTAATGCATTCAGTTAATGCTCTGNATTTATGATATGCGCTTAAGTGCGTAGAACTTTATAGCATTTCCTGTGCTATGCAATATTTATGATCCGCATAGATGTCTCCAATTATTTTTTATTGCGCTGCATGTAGTGATACTCGCACACACATACTCGTACATATGTACACATGTGTACTCCATATCCCTTGTACCTCAATTGCAATTCTCAATAAATTTAAAATCGCTATAAATCAATGTGAATCAATTTCTTAGCCCACCACAGAGAAGAGCTTGGTGCCCGGTTGATCATTTGGGTACCACCACCATTTTTCGGTATGGCATTTTAGCTGTGTATGTTGCCATCTAAACAAGCCGGCACTGGCGTATAGGACACTGAAGCATATTCAATATGTATGTATTTCCAACCACATTGAAAATTTTATTGAAAATCTCTGCGCAAC
>NW_016228085.1:0-1304 GCF_001687245.7 Rhagoletis zephyria | reverse complement strand
GCCTTCGGCCGCGCTTAGGGATTATAACCCTTACCAAGTAGAATTCTCCCTTCTGTGTTGCGAAATAAAGGAGGCCGAAAATCCTTACGTCATCCACGGTATTTTTGCACATAACTATACTCTGCGTAGGCGGCCTTCGGCCGCGCTAAGGGATTATAACCCTTACTAAGTAGAATTCTCCTTTCTGTGTTGCGAAAGGGGGCCGAAACCCCTTCAAGTTTATATTTTAGCGATAATAAAATATATATGGGTCAATCCATGCAAAATTTACACTAAAAATTTTTTCCCGCTCGAATTATTTGTCTTTGCATTCTTTCGGTAAAAATATGATGCACGTATTTTTTTATTTTCATTTTACATATACAGTTTTCGAGATATATTTTTTTGAACTTTAAGCATGCCAAAAAAGGACTTTTTAATACATGCTTCCGCGCAAACAACCATTTTAATAAAAAACAAACTTAATCATCGTACCATTTATGAATTTTTCTTCGCTTTCATATGAGTACTACGAGAAGTCGATACAATTATTTTTTAATACAAAAAATTGGATATTAAAAAAATAATAACAATTTATTTTTATTTTTTTCAAATTTATTAATGATTTTGTTTTTTAATTATTTTATTGAAAACTGTTCTTCAAATACTTAAGTAAAACCTGTAAAAATTTAAACTGCGAAAGCGCTAAAAACGCGCTCTTCTTGGCGTGCACCATCTATCTATGTACTCGAATAACAGGCTGCATGTTTGCAGCTGAATTTCTTCGGCATTACATAAAAGACAAGTTCTGAATGTAGTTTTTTTTATTAGGGTTCTAATTACGCCCTTCTACAATAATGAATATGAATATCTTCTTTTTATTTATATTCAATGTGGTGTTTGGAGGAGATTGTCTTATTTTTGAATGCGTCACCATGTGATATCACAAATAATTGTGAGAAAAATTACTTATTCATTCCGATATAATTAATTTGTATCTTAAAAAGGGTTTTCTTATCCAAAACTATTCAATTGTATAAAATGCCAAATCTTTGGAAAATGTACCAAGCAGAAAATAAATTGCCAAATGAACCACCAGTGGCAACTGTGGAAGTGATCAGCGGTTTCGAAGGTTGTAAGTTTTTGCGTTCTCGTACTTCTGTGGATATTTTATCTCTTTGAGAGCGAATGCTGCTATATTCTCAAAATTTTTGCTGCTGGATAATTTTGTCCGCCTGAAGGCAGCCTGGCCGATTTAGGTCAAAACTTGCATTGCCATCACTGCTTTACTTCGTCATCGTTTTCTGTTCGTGTGTATACATATA
>NW_016228084.1:0-1304 GCF_001687245.7 Rhagoletis zephyria | reverse complement strand
GGGGGTTTCTATCTTAAAAATATATATATTTTTTTTTATTTGATGAAAGTCTTTAACGTATAAATAAACAAAAATAAATGAGTGAGTTATATGTGCTGAATTCACAAAATAGAACTGCTAACGAACTGGCGCTTAACAGACTCAAAGGGACTAACAGCCTTATTACACCGTGCGACTGTAGAATAACAATATGGGTATCAATTAAAAGGAAAAATGCTGTAGAACGAATAAGTATTGAAAAATGTCTTTTTAAAACTTCATCCTTGAATATCCTTGGATATTTCCAATATTTATTTTTGAAAAAGATATATGTTAAGGACTAATATGTTAACTACCACATGCTTGAATTTCGTCCTGCTAACTTTATTAGTCTTAAATAAAAAAAATTACACTTCTCTTTCACTTTCTCTTTATAAGATATTGATAGTTACAATATATATTATGGAACCATGTATGCGCTCTAAACGAACAAACTGATGATGTCCGGTTTAAATACTTTAATTGTTTTGGATTCAGTCAGCCTTTCAACTAGGGGGGGGGGGGGGCAGGAGTTTATATTGAGTGAAACATTTTTTTTAATAATTTTTATTTGTGTATAAAAATCAAAACTTTTGGATTTACGAAAGTATAAATTTTCTGGCATCCTTTACAACGATACCAATTTTTTAGAAATCAGCTTGTAATTTGTTTGCTTAAAATATTTTTTTTTTTATAAAAAAGGTATTTTTTAATTTTAAGTGTTTTTTTCTAAAATTTTTATATACGAAGTATACATATCAGAAGAAGGTTTGATTGCGTTTACGACGATATGGCTTTTTTAAAAATCGGTTAGTATTTTTTTTTAAATATTTGTTTTCTAAAAAAAAATGTATTTTTTCCTTTCAAATGTTTTTTCTCAAATTTTTACATACGAAGTATACAGTTATCCATATCAGAAGAAAGAAACGATAAAAATTTTTTTAAAATCAGTTCAAAATTATTTGAAATATAAGGTTTTTAACTTTTCGAAGACCCGACAGAATTTTTGCTTTTAATTGATACCCATATTGTTAATATACAATGCATCAAATGTTTTAAATAATTTTTTTATTCAATCATATCCTAGAAATTTCAAAATTCTTTAAAAAAATCCTGACGTCTCAGAGAGAAAAATTAAAAACGCAGTTATACTATATTTGGCTCCTAGTTTTGTGAATATATTGATTTTTTCGTGTGTTTTAAAAATGTTTGGTTTTTGTCGCACGTTGCTATCTACATATCACAGTGGTCTTGAAGCAACCATAGCTATGACTAAAATGCCAACC
>NW_016228083.1:0-1304 GCF_001687245.7 Rhagoletis zephyria | reverse complement strand
AAGGCGGAAAACTTTTCTATATTCACATACATGTGTGTATGCATCACACCGTGTTCAAAAACTAAATTATCTGCTGTGTTGCTTTCCTCATTACCAAACCAAAATTAGTGCTTGCTCAGACAGCGTGTCGATTTTGGTAAGTGATATGAAAATGAAATAAAATTACGAACATTATATGTATGTACATTGAAAAGGGAAATTTTACGAAGTTTATATTTGCGAAATTTAGTAATAATGGAGCAACACAATTTTTTTCTGTGAATTATTCTTCGACAATACCTCGAGCAGGTACTTTAAGGTCGCATTTCTGGAAAACGCGCTAGCTGTGCTTAACTGTTTGAGGTAAGGACTCGATTTTTTAAATCTTAGCAATTTAAGTATGTGTGCGCTTGGCACACGTGCGTATTCACACGCACATAGCTATGTACAAACGGGATTATTTGATGTTAGATTCACCTTTTCTACTTGCATTGTGCAGATAATCAGTGCATAGTTGGTTGATCTGTAGCATACCGTTAGCAGCAGTCAAAAGCATGCAGCTTCCTATATTGGCAGCATCAGCAATCTATAGAAACATTCACACATAAATAACTTGCATTTGCAGTTGTAAAATGGCTTCAGACATCAGGGCGCCGGAAGTTCGTTCATCAACGTGTATGTGTTTGTGTTTTGAATGTTCACTTTCACTTACATACGTGCTTGCTAGCGGCATACAAAAAAGGTTTAAATACATAAATAAGTATGCTAACATGTAAATGCGCCTTAAAGTTGGTCTGTGTGTTGCAAGTGTCAATGTTAAGTTTACTCAACTTTAGTAAAGCCATTTTATGTTTTGCTATTCTTTTCTCTTGGCAAGTTAAAAAACATGTATTATTCTGAAATGTTGAATTTCTGTTGTGGAAACGCTTATTTGCGGTTTGTTTAACGAGCAATGCCGTACGTGGGTGAGTCAACCGACAATGTCGACAGTATAACATAACGTATACGCCATGGTGTACGGTGGCATGCTGTAGCTGTAGCTGTTCAAATTGATGGTATTTTTTCTTATGTTTTTGTTATTGTTGCATACAGGAGCAGTACATACATACATACCGCATTTGCGGTATTGCCTTAATCAGCGAACTTTATAAGCGGCAGGAGGATATTTAATGATAGTACTTACAATATTTTTATGCGGCTATTTAGCGCTTGTAAAGTTTGTTTAGCGTAGTGCTGCAACACTTTTTATAGCTTTAAAGTGGGGTGCTTATAGATATATGTACAAAGTTGAAATTATTAGTTGCTTGATATACATATGTATTTCT
>NW_016228082.1:0-1304 GCF_001687245.7 Rhagoletis zephyria | reverse complement strand
GAGCAGTACAGCGCCCAGTGGAGGTGAACGGAGTAGGCGATGAAGGCGCCGTAGAAGAGGTAAAACTGCCGCCGATCAAGGCGCAGTATGAAGACTCCGTCTACGAGGACCAGGCGCAGCAGGGGGCTCACTCCTTCAGAAGGAAGAAGGTAGAGGACACCCTGCAGCAGTGTCCAGTAGGCGTGAAAGAGAATAAGGAGTTTAAACTGGGCGTCCTTTGCATTGGACAGCAGAAAACCACCGCCGCCAGAAAGTTTGGTTGTTTCCTAAATCAGTCTTCATGGTGGTGGTAGTAGGGGTCTCAATGGTTAAATAACCGAAACCGGTTAACCGACCACTTTTTTGTAACCGGTTATTTTGTAAAAAAACCGGTTATCGGTTACGATTGTTTTTTTCACAAAATCGATTGTTTTTCCAAAAACTATCGATTATCGAAGGAAAATTAAATCAGCAGCTATACTTTTCATCATTTCTTGCTCTCCAAACACGTGTTGTAAAGTAGAATCTTCATGCAGGTATTTTCAGCATTCTATTTGTAAAGTTTTTTTAATGTATAAACTTAATGCTTTTACGCAGATTCTTTTTGCTATTGTTCAAAATGTCGTCTGTTTGGCAATATTTTGAGAAGATACAAGATTCTGCTTCTGGAAAGACAACACATGGAAAATATAAACAATGCAAAACTAAAGTTACAAGCAACGGTACTAGTAGTATGAAAGCTCACCTCAAAAAGCATGGAATCAACTTGATTTTAAGCAAAACTGCCCCAAAATCGTCAGAAATTCTAACTACTACAATTGAAGTTGTCCAACCTTCAATCACGGACTTTTTTTCGCCAATCAACACAGATTCTCTAAATGCCCGACTTGCCAAAATGTGTGCTAGCGTTGGTTTGCCTTTTTCAGTAGTGGCATCAAATACAATTTTTGATTTGATTTCAAAGTTAGATAGTTTTGACGTTTCTATTTCAAATCTTATTTCATGTCGGATGGAGCGTCAATTAATCCATGCATCGCAAAAAAACTCCGGCTAACACATCAACAATGCATCGCTCATGCAATTCAACTAGCAATAAAGAAAGCCTTGTACAGCAAAGAAAAAGTTGCTGACAACAATTATGATGACAGCGAATCTGAAGAGGAAGTAGAACAAGATGAACTTGGCGGTCTGACTTTTGATAACGCCTTTTTAGAAGCTCCTGAATTTAAGCATTCTGACATCAGTAATGTCATCAAAAAAGTCAGAAAAGTGGTGACTTACACGGTAAGCGTTTCTGCAAAAAAGTCGCGTCCCACTCACAAATT
>NW_016228081.1:0-1304 GCF_001687245.7 Rhagoletis zephyria | reverse complement strand
CGATGAATGTCTTATTTATGTGCATATCTATACATAAGTATGTATACATGTATGTATGTATGTATGTAGATACACGTTCACAAATGTGTACATGTACGTAAGTGCATGAGTTCTTTAAAATCAATTCTAAAGTTTTATTTAAAAGCTTAACGCTAGAATAAAAAATAAAAAATTAACTCTGACCCTAACCATTGTGTAAATGTTTTTCGTTTGCAAAACGTTTGTTTGGGTCACTGCCCAATTTAAATTCATCCAGGACCCGAATAACGGCATTCATGATCGAATCGATTCGAAATTTCTTTTTGAGATTACGGCATCCGGTAGCGAGCTCCCCTTTACATTTTAAATTGTATTGGAGAAAAAACTGCAGTTTTCATTCGATCACAGATGCCAGGAATCGGGCCCAGTGTTATGTATAGGTTTTGACATTAATAACCACCGAGCCGAAAAACCAGCTGCTGTGGTAACACCACGCTGGACATATGGACTTATTCCAAGTATAAGCAAATACTAATCGGACGCGCTGAGTAGGGGTGGGTTTTTAGTGCGGTGAGCCGAAAGGCAAGTCTTGTGGATTGGGCAGAGCAGTCGTCGGGCATATGTTCATCTGACCATATTCTGCATAAGAGTGACTGACTTCTGTAAGAGCATTAATAAATTGTTCCTTAAGCAAACACAAAAAAATTCAAAATATTTTATTATTTTCAATACCAATTTAGCTAGCAAAAAGTGGCGGTCACCACGGCACTCCACAATGAACCACTTTGATACATTCTTCTCGAATCAAGAAGCGCCAACTTGTATGGCTCAATGCAAGTGGCCTTTTTTTCGAACTGGAAACATTCTGTACTTGCAATCGAGGGAGATGCAGACAACCCTTTCAATTTGGAGTGCTGAGACCACCAAACTTGCAAATTTATGTTATGTGTGTTGGTAAAAAGCTACGGTGAATTGGTCGCAAAAAAAAATTAAGAATGAAGATTATGGACTAAAATTGCAACAATCATTTGCGAAATAAATATAAAATTTGGAACAGTGTTCGCAAAACTTTAATAATTTTTTTTTGTTTGAAAACTGATGTAGTCACATACATATTTTACTTTTAAGACAGTTTGATTGTCACTGTCCATAGTATCTAATTGGAAAGTAATTCGTCGCATTTGTCAAACTAAAATTACAGAGATAATAAGATTATTGAATTTCAGAAGACGCGGTTTCTGATAAAAGCCTTTAGTTTATTGCCAAGCAGCTAGTAGCAGCAGAGAACTTAGATAGATAGAGAAGGTGCAAACTGAAAGTGGAAA
>NW_016228080.1:0-1304 GCF_001687245.7 Rhagoletis zephyria | reverse complement strand
CCCGTTACAAGTGGGATATTTTTTTATCAATTGATAGTTTTTTTCTGCTATGATGCCTTCCACATATGTACATGTTTACATACATACATAACAATCGGTGATTGTTTCTACGTTCTTGCCATTTTTGTTATGTACTTCCTTTGTTTTATTAGTTCTTAAGCTTGCAGTTTTGCCCGTAAAATCCATCACTGTCGTCATCTTCTTCTTCTTCTTATTTGGCGCTGTAACCAGCGTTTCCACAGGCAAATTTTTTTCCTACCAAAATTTCGTACCATAACCAACCAAAACCTACCAACATTGTTTTCAGTTTTAATATCTTTATTCAATGTCAAATTTATTCAAAACATAGATAACATAACAGTTAGTAAAAAAACTTCGGAGAAGAAAGACTTTTGACATAGCTGACCGCAAGAAAGCCGCGTTAGCCTTATGTTCGCGTTGCGTAAAAGTATACGAGTTCCCCAACGACTTTTTCCGGAATTCCATGTTTCCATGTTTACGCGTTTTTTTCGCAAATTTTTTTTACGCGTCCTTTTTCGTCGTCAAAAGACCCGAGCGTCCCGAGATACCCGCGCTGCGACATTTTGCTATTTTTTGCTAAATCCTAAATGTAATCACTCCAAACTTAGGCTATTTAAAAAGCTCAGCACTTTGGATGATGCCTTTTTCCAAATTTTAGATGCAGATGACAATCGTTCTCCAGGGTGTATTAATCTACGATTCATGTTTCGTGGACAGACACATAAAATATACTCTGAGGTTTCCTTCACCAGCCCTCAAAACCTACAGGCCGTCTCTAAGAGTCCGCCAGTAAGAGTTCTAAGTTCAAGGTGTCTTTTGGAGTTTCTCTTGGAAATAGTCATGAATCTCTTCGATTGTATTATTCCCTTTTTACTTCCACCAGTTTGAGATTATTCCCAGCTAGCTACAACACTGAGGGAAAAAAATATCAAAGTCAAATAGAAACGTAATTGCATGATAAAAACATAGTAAGGTAAAACCGTTCTCTCAATTCGTCGGCCATGATTTTTTTTTGAAGTTTGCCAACATTTTAAAATCATATAAAATTGAGAGTAAAACAAGTAAGAAAGTCTAAGTTCGGGCGGAGCCGAACATTAAATACCCGGCGCAAGTATTAAATATATGTTTTTTCACCTTTCCGAAAGCTACCGCTAGATGGTAAGCCGGGGTGTATCAATTTTGAGTAAATTAGCGTCCTTTCGAATTATTGAAGTTTCAAGCATTTCTGAAATTCACCGTTATATAAAAAGCGGCCGTAATTTTAGTCCGATTTCAATAATTTT
>NW_016228079.1:0-1304 GCF_001687245.7 Rhagoletis zephyria | reverse complement strand
AGAACACGTTACCACTAAAAGCGATTACCGATTTTTTGCTGGGCTTATACACAAGTTACATAAAATATTATGAAAGCTTTAGTTACAACATTTAGACTCTTTTGTGTTTGAAGAGGGTTGCCATCTGTTAGAAAAGTTAAATTAAAATTCTTATTCAAAAATTGGCATGAATGGAAATCTACATACATTTATAATACACGAACACATTTTTCTTGAAGCACATCAGATCTGCAAGGTTATTTAGAATTTCCAAAATGAGATGCAAAATTAAAAAACTGGGCCGCAGGTGTGCAATAAGGTTTTATTTTTTGACATTATTTTTTTTTAGCGGTACGGGGTGATTTGAAATTTACTGCAATTAAAAACCGACACCATGCGTGAACTCTCATCAAAAGTTCTACACATATCCCTAAATATATATACTAATTTTATTACTGATAAGAGTTATTCACAATAAATTTTTACACAGAGAAAAAATGAATCAAAAATTGGTTAATATTAGCAAATTCAAAGGAAAAGGAAAAGGAATCAACGAGATTTGATTAACAATGCCATGGTTGACATTTTCAACAATGATTTGGTACTATTAACCAAAATTTTGGTTGTAGATTTTATTATTAATTAATAATAATTAATTAATAAATGTCTCGTTAAATGTTCTACTTGTATCAATTTTCCCCGTCGTTTCATTTGGTTCTGCACTTCACAGATGCTTTTTAGTAATTAAGGAAAACCAAAAACTTAAGAAAAAATCAAAAAATTAAGTGTTGCGCTGACAGCATTCGTACTCGAACCTGCTGGAAGCCAACAAGTTACAGCAAGCTACAGCCAGATATACGAATTTTTGTTAAATATTCGACTTCAATCACATTTCTTACAATCGGTGTATTAACCATGAAAGAACCAAACATTGGGCCTTATGAATAAAAACTAAGCAATTGATTTTCCTTAAAATTTCAGACTTTTTACTCTATTTATTCAAAAAAATTTAAGGAAAAGGTCTAAAATTTTAAGAGTAAACAATATTTTTTTATTAATAAGGCTCATTAACTTCTTTGGGCAAACCATTGCACTTTAAAAGTTTAATTTTTTTTTTAAATAACAAGTAATTTTTAAGCAAAAACAAAACCGACTTCATTTATCATAGAAAAATTATGGGACCACCTCGGAGACACTACCTTTCCGATAGAAGATGAACTATCGAAATCGGTTGACGTGGTCCCAAGTCATGCGGGAATATACAAAAAAAATAATTATAATATTCCGACGAATTGATAACCTTCTCCTTTTTTAAGTTGGTTAAA
>NW_016228078.1:0-1304 GCF_001687245.7 Rhagoletis zephyria | reverse complement strand
ACACTTTTTCTTTACAACCCTTTTACAGCTAAACTGTACTTCTAACGTATAAAGAATTGTATATGATTAGAACGGTATTTTGAAGCTGAAGTGCGTAAAATTACTAAAATTTCAGATAAGTTTAAAATATAGCGAACAAATAAATTTTTTGACACTGATACATATGCCATACAAGTACATGAGGAGAAAATTAGGTGGCCTAAATGTATGCTTTGATATTGACACTGAACTGATTGTTTCATACAAGGAAGATAGTAAAGTTGAGTATGTAGACGAATAAAGGCAAATATTAAAATAAAAGTAAGGAAACCTAAAGATAAAGACAACGGAGAAGGTAATTTTAAATAGTTAATGACAAAGGTGGCGATGGATATGTAGACGTAGAAAAGAATGGGGATGAAGATAAAGTTAAAAGAAAATACAAATATAAAGATAAAAAGATAAAAATAAACATAATGATAAAAAGACGATAGAGACGAAGAAATAAATAAAGAAAGTGACAGAGATAGAAGCAAANAGATAAAAAGATAAAAATAAACATAATGATAAAAAGACGATAGAGACGAAGAAATAAATAAAGAAAGTGACAGAGATAGAAGCAAAGAAAGAGAAAGGGATAAAACTAAAGACGTTACGTTATGGTATGGTATGCCATTTTATGCNAGAAAGAGAAAGGGATAAAACTAAAGACGTTACGTTATGGTATGGTATGCAATTTTATGCTGTTCTATGTTGTGTTATTTTATGTCATGGTGTGTTATGTCGTGTCGGGTTTTGTTATGTTGTATTATCTTATGTAATGGTATGTTATGTTATATTATGTGATGATATGCCATGCAATGCTGTGTTATGTTATGTTATGTTATACTGTGTTGTATTTTTTGTGTTATGTTGTTCAATATATTTCACTTTAACTCCCCACAGTTCACTTCGAATCACCTCAACTCGCCTCATCTCCCCTGGTCTAACTCTCTCTCAGTTCACCTTAGCTCACCTCACCTAAATTCACCTCATTACAATTCAACTCAGTTCAACACAACTCAACTAATGTTATTTCACCACAACTCACCTTATCTCATCACAACTCATCTCACCTTAGCCTAAATCATCTTAATTTACTTCACCTTTACTCCACTCAACTCCCCTTAATTTTAGTGGTTGAATTGCAACCATTGGGTGAACACTAGTTTCATTAGCTAGGAAAAAACTAAAATAAGAGGATAGAGAATTATAGCAGCTGAAAACCTTTCGAGGGACTGGTTTGATGTTTGCACCTTTTCCTCTTTCTGTGGATTGATGACTAA
>NW_016228077.1:0-1304 GCF_001687245.7 Rhagoletis zephyria | reverse complement strand
TTCTGAATCAATTGCAAAAAGTACTCTCGCAAGATAGTTCACTGATTAATGCTATAACAAAATTGTTGATTAACAATGGTTCAATCTCAAGGGAGCTTGTTGCTAGAAGTTTGCGTATTTTTGAAAGAATCGTGGACGAATTTGCGGTAATCCTCGTTGAGGCTATTAATAGACCGTCTAGCACTACAAAACCACTTAGTGAGCTAACTTCTGGTATAATTGTCGAAATTGATAGTTTAACAAGTTCACTACCTTTTGATTAGCAAAACGTTAGTTTACACAGTTGTTTTTGTACAAAAGCGCAAAATCTTGTTGCATTTGAAAGTTAAATAAATTACTTTAACTAATTTTAATATTTATTTTCACTTTTTTCATCATGCGGCACACCGGTACAATTTTTTGATACTCTCCGCGTCCAACTTGGTCAGCCCCGGCTTCTCATGGACCTCAATCATGTAGAAACCGGCCAGCTTGGGCTCCATCGTAATCGAGTGCTGGTCCTTGCTGAAGGCCCGCGGGCCGTACAGCATCACACTGTTGTAGTCAAAAGAGGTGAAGATGCGCTCATTCCGCCGATCGTTGATGTCAAACTGCTCCAGGTCCTCGGGGTTGATGTTGTCGGGGTAGATGCGCAGGTAACTAAAACAAAAAAAGAGATAGTCAAAGGTCAGTCAAGTGTTCATTTGAGTTTTTTAACATTACAAAATTGAACACTATCAATAATCATCAAAATTGCAACTCTGAGGTGAAAGACTGGTCGTGAGAAAAAAAAGATGATAATAATGTTGCCCTATCTTTTATCCTTAACCTCAAGTGCCCACTTAATTGNTTAAAAGGGTAATTTTAATTACTCACTCATCCCGATCGTGGCGATTGTGCTCGTGGTAGTAACCAATAGTGTGCATCAGCTCGTGCACCACAGTGCCGGCGTAGTAGCAGCCCTCGCCCAGCGAAACGAGGCCCTCGGGAAAATCGGGGTCGCGGCCGATTGAGGCGTAGCAGCTGTACAATAATGTGAAAAGAAAGTGATAAGTTTTGTTAAGATTTTTTCTATTAGTTATATTAGACTGACCCTTGGCCCTTGAAGAGGCGGATGTAGAAGGTGTCATCGGCGGTCTTGGGGCGAAATTTGATGCAGGTGTGTCGCTGAATCTGGCTCATCGCCTTCTGAATCAGCTCGGTTTGGTCGGCAAGGTCTCCGTCAATTGTGTAAGGGATGACGCCATTTGGCCAGGTGTACTCGTCGGAGTGGACGGCATTTCGGAACTGGTTTGTATTGGAAGCGGACTAAAATGGGTCAGATG
>NW_016228076.1:0-1304 GCF_001687245.7 Rhagoletis zephyria | reverse complement strand
TGCGCCAACAATTCACGTTCACGATTTCCAGTGGCACATTTATCTGCTCGGATTATGGTTTTATGATCGTCAGAAGGCATACCATCCCCATTGCCATCTTAAATAACATAGCCAAAGCGTTCTGTGCCTGAAGAAATTCTTAAAATTTTCCAATGATCTGGCGTTTCGTAGCCCCTTTAGTCGCACAACGCTGGTCAATTACGATGTTAGAGTTGCCAACGAAATAAATTTGATAAATGTTACGAGTTCGATAATGAATTTGTTCTTCAATCTGTTTAGTATACATATTTAGGGTCAGTTTTAAAATGAGCATATATCGTTTGTCCACTGAAATCCAATATAATTGACTTACTAGGGTGATTGACTCGGTTTTTTCAAATCGATTTCAACCATTTTGTTTTTTTTGTTATCTATAGGCGGCTTTTTTAAATCTTGATTTTTCGAATGTTGAATAAACCGGGTTTTTATCGAACAAACCGGTTTTTTCATTTCACACAAATCTTGACCTTTCAATAAAACTTTTGAGTTTTTCGAAGTTTTCAAGGCTTTTTCCACTTTAAGGAAAGCCACAAAAAAATCTGCTCTTGTAAATACCCTCCTCCTTTATACTATTGGGACCTACTCTCAGCAAGCAATTAATGATAGTCTCCGCGTAAAAATAAATGCCGTAAACTTCAGCTTGGAATATGCTGGGATATTTCCTCATAGGGATAGAGATCCTAGTCCTGGGCCCAAAGATTCCAGCACCTATTGCCTCTGGAGTATTCGAGCCGTATGTGGACCAATGCAGGGTGCTATCCTGAGAAGTCTATCCAGATTCTTTCACTTTTTACTGCTTAGCTCTATTTTAAATCTCTTTTCAAAACCTATAGTTGTACCTAAGTATGTCATTTCTGGGATACAAAGCTAGCGAGAGCGAGGATCCTACCTGCACTATGTTCTTAGAGGATATGACCTTACCTTTTTTTAATCTTGGGGCAACATGCCCAAGACTTTTTTGACACACACTTTCACACCAGTAAGGCTTTCTCGGCCCTGGAGGTGGTCGCACCACTACCCCATCCAAGGTTATATCCCTAGTTAATAAAATTGATATTTAATTTCTAAACAGATGGCAACCCGTTTCAAAAATATTTTACATTTTTGTGTTTTTACCAACTCAACAAAATAGGCATCCTATAAGTATGCAACATTAATGAAAGTAACTCTTGCTATTCGCGTATTATTTAATTGCTCCAGCAGTTGTATACAATTCTCAAACAGCTTACGAATTTTTGAAGAGAAACTTCTTTAGCAGCGGTTAG
>NW_016228075.1:0-1304 GCF_001687245.7 Rhagoletis zephyria | reverse complement strand
TTTTTTCAGAAGATTTTATACGAGATATCAGCGGCAATTTGACGTTCACAGCAAACAAAATTAAGTTCACTCAATTCACTTAATTAACAAACCATAATAACAATCCCAACGGTTTTTACCCCCCATTCCTGCCCATCCGCACGAGGGGCGTAGTCCGCATGAAGTACGGAACCAGTATTTTCAATTTTTGCGCCGAGTCACGATAGGCAGGAGTTTGTTAAGTGTCGAGATCTAAAACACTTCAGCTACAGAACTAAATTCATCAGCCGATTTTATGTCTTTATGTTAATGATTCATTTATTGAGAGGATGCTATCGCTTTCTTAATGCTGAAAAGCGGATCTGATATATCAAACGTGCTGGAATGAGAGTTAAAAGCGTGGCATAATCAACGGAGTGGGTCATGCAATTCAAAATTAGTTTTACAAGCTTTCATAAATAGGGGACAAAAGTGTCTTGATACCCGGGAGGGAACATTAAGGCTAACTTCACCCAGAAGAAGCGGACTTGAAACTGAGCCTGTTAGTAATTTAACTATAAAAATTGTACCAAGCATTTACCTGCGACTGGAAAGTGTAGGAAGATCAATAAGTTTTAATCGGCTCGTATAAGGCGGAAGGTTATATTGAGAATCTCAACGGAAATTTCTTAAAGCAAAAAGTAGGAATTGTTTTTGAATTGACTCGATCTTGTCTGAGTAAATTTGGTACCTTGGATTCGAAACCACCGAACCGTTTTCCAGAATTGGTCTAACTAATGCTGTAAACAGGGTTTTAGTGATATAAGGGTCACAAAATTCTTTTGACCATTGTTTCACAAAAGCAAGTACCCTTGTTGAATGTCACATTAATATTAAAAATTAAATTATTAAAATTAAAATTAAGCTTAGGATCCATTGTGATGCCAGGTCCACAAAATTGTATACCTGTTCCAGGTTATGGTTACCTATTNATTGTTTCACAAAAGCAAGTACCCTTGTTGAATGTCACATTAATATTAAAAATTAAATTATTAAAATTAAAATTAAGCTTAGGATCCATTGTGATACCAGGTCCACAAAATTGTATACCTGTTCCAGGTTATGGTTACCTATTGTATAAGAGGGATGAACAGCTCTTCGCGAGAGGCACATTACTTTACATTTCTTAAGATTTAGAGGCATAAGATTTACTTTACACCAGTAAGCCATGCTGTTTAAGTCTGATTGTAGCAAATACCTTTCTTTAATTGAAACCTACGATTTATAAAGCTTTAAATGATCTGCATACATTAAAATTTTGGAAAATTGTATATCTGTAGAAATAT
>NW_016228074.1:0-1304 GCF_001687245.7 Rhagoletis zephyria | reverse complement strand
TAGGTTTGATGTCAATTTGGCTTCTACCTGTTTTTATTGTACCATGCTATCAACGAAGAAAATTTATTGATAAATAAAGTTTGAAACGTTCAAATGAAAATTCGTAATAATTTCTGTTTTATGATTTAATTCATACATGGCGTATGAGTAACATTCTTTCCTAGTACAACTTTATTTAACAATCAATTTTCTTCGCTGATAGCTCGATGTTTTGGTGGCTTCCCGACTTCCCGACAAGCATTTCGCTACTCCATTCAAGCATTGCAGTAGGCTAAGTCTTTCGGGTTTAAAAAAAAAAAGGCCAATAAAACTGACTTTGAGTCTTTCCATTAATTTGTTTGTTTCCGTTTTTGGGTTTTTCCATGATGTCGGACGTGACATTAATACGACTTTTGAGTTAAATAAATCATACGAAATCTGAAGTCACTACCGTCCTTTGGTTGACCAAAAGATTAGGTGCGCTTGGAATACTGGTGTCGGAAAAATCTATGGAAAGGAGTTCATAACGGACATGACAAAAACAGAAGTGGTTTCAGAGTACATACATACATGTAAAAATATGCAAAACTCTGCGAATCCTGTGAGGTTTTCCTTTCTTAAACATTCTTTAAAAAAAGCCAAATTACGGAGCATTAAAATCAATTAATATTTAATCAGAAACAGTTCGTTGTTGGTTTTATTTTGAATTAAAATATGAAAGTAACAGATTTTTCCCCCATACAATATTTTATTTAATATGACAAGGTGGCGCAAAGGTAGCGTCATAATAGTTGCGTTCCAGATGCTTCACGATTTGCAGGTTTTTACAGGAAGTCGTTCCAGGTGACCACCTCCCATAAGGTTTGTTAATGGGGAAAACAGCTGTTCCTGCAAATCGTGAATTTCGTGAATATCGTGAAGCATCTGGAACGCAACTAATGTGAATTGGNTGGCTACCATTTTGTTAGTAATTTCAAAAAGCCCCAAAGGAAGAAGTTTGGCGCCGTTAGATTGGCGTTTAACGCGGCGATGAGGAAAACGACGACGAAATTTACGCTGTTTTAAAACAACAGATAGAAAATTGGTCAAATAAATATTAGATAACAATAAGTCCACGTTCTTCGGGTGCGAATCGCTCCATGGCTTGTTGTCAACTAATTCTCTATATGTCTATTTGCAACATAGATGTCAAAGAACAATGACATTTGACTCCGTTTGCAAAAATTAAGGCACATTCACATCATAACAACACTTTTGCGCCACGCTGTATGTATGAGCAAATCTAAAAAATAGGTACACTTTCAAAATAAAAATTTTAATTTTTA
>NW_016228073.1:0-1304 GCF_001687245.7 Rhagoletis zephyria | reverse complement strand
GAGTCATGCTCTAGCTGCCTTAGGCTGCTGGGCAATGAGCTGGGATTTAGACAGGAATGCATTCGTGCCGAGCCCCAGTGTGGTTTGTAAGCAGTAGCTTAATACCATGCCATAAATTACTCCGGGAGTGGAGTGTGGGTGATGCTTAAAGCACCGTGTGATAGACAAGCTGGGTTAGCGTAAGTTCAGCGAAGAGATATTTGACAATTGCATAAAAAATTCATATCCAATAAAAAACGAGCGAATTACCTTTAAAAACAAGTGCGTCTGTGTGTTCGCTGTTCTTTGTTTAAGCGGAAAATGCATAAGTCGCTTAAACAATAACATATACGTCGATAAACACCGTTGTGGAAGAAGACGAATCAGTTAATTATCCATCGAAATTTTGAACTCGATTGATCTTCCGGGGATGACCCCACATACTAAATAGAAAATAGGTGTGCCCATTATCACGTTGCGGAATATTAATCAGCCAAAACTCCGCAACAGCGACACGCAGTTAAGAAATTTATGAAGAACGTAGTGTAAGCAAAGATTTTTACGTGGCCTTTCAAAGGAGAAGAATTCCTATGATTCCGACCGATAGACCATTTCGATTTAAAAGACTGCAATTCCCAATTCGATTCGCATTCGGAATCACAATCAATAATGCTCAAGGTTATCCTTTGGAAAAGTGTGGTTTAGATTGAGATGCGGATTGGTTCTTAGATGTTGCGTGTTCCCGTGTCGGCGCCAGATATCCTTTATATTAATGCAGAGAATGGAAACACGACAAATATTGTGTGCACACAAGTACTTATTACAAAATCAAACTCATATGAAACGTAGGCTTTGTTTCGTTAATAATTTATCATCCATGTAACAGGAATATGCCACAGCAAAGCGTGGCAGGGTACAGCTAGTACTATAATAAAACTGTAAATTGTTTGTCTGTTTGAACTCACTAGTCTCCGGAACTACTGAATGTATTATCATGGGGTTTTAACTGGTGTAAAGAGAGTGACCTCGGACGTAACCTAGGGTGTAAAAAAATTGGATCTGATAAGGGGGCCCGTTGATGTGTGTAGGACATCTGTGGCGCCTTAAAAATTTCGCGCTTCTTTGTATCCATACTTAAAGGATGGGGCGCAATAACTTCGGAACCGTAAGTCACACGACTTTTAAATTTGGTGTGAAGACAGATCTATGATAGGTGTTTAAAGTTAGGTATCCATATATATAATAAGTTTGTAAAAGGGGGNGTGTTTAAAGTTAGGTATCCATATATATAATAAGTTTGTAAAAGGGGGCGTGGAACATTTTAC
>NW_016228072.1:0-1304 GCF_001687245.7 Rhagoletis zephyria | reverse complement strand
TACCTTGTTTAGTATGAAAGGTGTTATCAATAGTATTTATCTTTATGGTTTGAGCAATTTTAAATTTTATATAACGAGCGTTCATTAAGCAAATAATAGTTCTTGATTACATATATATGTAGATATTTAAAGTACTTTATTTTCTATGTAGCTCATGTAAAATTAAGGTCGATTAATCGAGCAGTTTCGATTCTCCTTTTTTTCACTCTTAACAATCAACATTAGATTTTTCGTCAATTAAAGTATATCGATCTACGGTTTTCCTTAGAAAACACGGCATTGCAAATGTTAATTTTTTTAAAACTGCGTTTTTATCATTAACACATTGGTATAAATTTTTTATTTTTTTTTCAAAGTATTTCCCGATTTTTTTAGCTACTTGATAGCTTTTGAATAAATCTGGATACTGAAACCGTTATGAAAAATGTATGTATGCTTTAAAAATAACAATAATAGTTTGGTCAGATCGCCGGGTTTTGTTTCTTTATAAAAAATAAAAAATTCACCCTAAACTTGGGTGAAAATCTGCTAAGTGGGTAACATTCCTAACCAGTTCGATGACGGTGGGATTTAGCCTTTCACACGCTGACGCTCAAAGAGCTGACCCCACTTAGTATGTTGCCAATGGCACGCCCGCCCTGCTTGTGGATAGGGTAACTTAAATTGCAATCCACAGCCATAGTTTAGTGCGATCATATACTGCATAAGAGTTGTTGTATGTACCTTGTCGATTGGCGACTGGCGCTTTTCTAAAGAACCAAAAATCAATTGGATACTCGGAGTTTTAAGAATTCTGAAGCTGTTGCCATTTAGCAGGATGGAATAGTGGGCCATTTATAATTTAAGAACCTTCTGTTCATCTGTCAACAGACAGAACACCGTTCTTGTTTTTACAGGACCTCCCTCCAGTTTTGAAACATTCGAAAAGTCGCCTTCGAACGACGCCCAATGATAAAAACGGTAGTTGAAATCTTTGACAAGAAGTTTATGAGCGGCTATTGTCTAGGATTTATACCGTATGGAATATCTAAAGGTCAGCCTCGGATTGGGCCAAATCAAAGCAAAGTAATAAAGATAAAACATGTTCTCTAGCGCTCTTTAGTAATGAAGAATATCAAAAACAAAGAAGGAACAGCACAAAGACTCCATTTTTACTCAGTTTCACTGGAAAAAATTCTACAATAATATGCACAAATTAAATTGAGAAAAAGTCCATAAAACGCGTTTGCACACATCTGAGTCTACGCATTATTGATATGAAAAGGAATTCATTTTGTAATCAAATCAAAGAACCATCGCAACGC
>NW_016228071.1:0-1304 GCF_001687245.7 Rhagoletis zephyria | reverse complement strand
GATTTATTAAATCTTAATGGATAAATCTCTCAATGGAGATATAGTATAATATTTTTTATTTATTTATTTTTTTTTTAAACTATTGAACTAGAAAATATTGATCGATACCTTCCCCCATTCAACCTGTGTAAGTTTTGTTCTCCATGCTTGCCGGAAGATCCTGCTTTACATCCATTTTTGCTTAACTGAGAAAACTCTCTTAGTAGCAGCTTAAATTTCTAAACTGTCCACAAATTTTTGCCCATATTGGTTTAATGTGCTGGCGAACCTGCTAATAATTCCTAGTAAGTAATATTAATATCGTTCTGATTTTTTATTGAAAACGAATATCTATTCCATTATTAATTGACGCAAGCATAATTTTTTTCCACTACGTTTTTTCCACTTCAAAGATAATAAATTTTGCAAAAATTCCTCCACAAAAAAAAAAAAGAAAATAAATTCAAATATTTTAATAAATTTCTCTGAAGTTTTAATTTTTCATCTCTTTTCACCATTTATCTTTACTGTTTGCACGACCCACTTGCACAGTTCTGATAAGCTACTGAAGAGATTTATTAAATCAGATTCGAATCAACATTGCAACAGTCCGCGCACAGACAGCTTTGCCTTTCGCGAAAATTGCATATTTTTCAGTTGATCAATTCCATGAATAACTCATGTCGCAGTTATCGCCAACAATGCGCTTTTAGGTCAGCGCAAAAGCTTAAAAAATCGCTAAAAAAAAAAACGAAAAACAGATAACGAAATAAAAAAAAATTTAAATATGCATAAATAAGTGATAAAAATATCAAACGAAATGCATTCACAAAATGCCCACAAACACATCAAACATCAGCACAGACGGTCGGCCGCACAGTGAACAAAAAAAAAATAAAAATACAGGGTGCATATTTACATATGACTATCAGCGTAAATAGCTACATAGAATATTGAAGTAATAGACAAAAGGATGTGTGCCCAGCAGCTGCAGCTTACTTGCCGGTGAGGAGCATACAATGGCGCGGCTCAAACCTAGAACAGGCAAAACGGGAAATCCCAGCGGACAGCGAGCGCACAAAAAATTTGCATTCAATGGGCGGAAAGTCGATTGCCTTTGCGGCATAGCGGTGAGGAAGAACGCCGCCAATGCACCGAAGGTGGAGCGAAATTATTTGCACGCTGCTGCACATGTATGCCGCCGCTGCAGTTGATGTGATGTGTGCTGGGCGGCCCACACGTACGCGCATAAAGCTCACCCACCCACCTCACCTGTATGCTCGTAGGTTGCGCGCAGCATACATAGAAAGGTGCAACAAAGTTTT
>NW_016228070.1:0-1304 GCF_001687245.7 Rhagoletis zephyria | reverse complement strand
TTATCTTTCACTCAATGTAATTTTATTTCATTTGGTGACACACTCATTTCAATACATTAGATTCGTTCATTTTGGCAAGGAGAATATTTTCACCGTTTCATTTTAACATTTGGAAGTATCTAAAATTATTAAAATTAAAAACATTATGAAATTGAAAAAATTACAAAATAGCTGCGACAGATAATCCGCATGCTGCCATTTTTTTCAATTTAGTTGCACACTCCTCAAACCTCACAGATATGTTGTATTTGATGTCAACGCCCATTGCTTCTAATGTAAACATTCTATTTAAATACTTCCCTAAGTTATTAAAAAAAATAAACAATTACGAGTTTTTAGCGTTAAATTTAAAAAAATAGTAATTTCGGAACTTTTCGCCTAAATAAACGTTGTAAGACTTAAATGGTTCAAAAACTTGATTTGTTTTTTATTGTACTTGTTTCTGGAAATCCACTGATTGAAATAAATGCAAGAATAATACTTTAGCGTGTTTTTCTGGCGAGGGAAGGAAGCGACACTAAAAACAAAAAAAAAACTCGGGTGATTTGTTCATATATCCACAATATTTTCAAATTGGCTCTGGTGAGTAATATGAAAATGTATCCAAATTTAAACTGAGGAAAAAAAGAAGTATTCCTTAAAATGTATGGCACAATTGTATCCACCTGGATACACATTCATCAAAACGGCAACACTCTTTAAATCGTCATCTCAAAATATTGGCTTTGCCCGCGGTTATTGGTTCAATGAGAACTTGCTCAACTATGACCCTGGATTCAGTTCTCTGTGGAAGCATCACGAGCCTTAGGATAGTGACAACTGCGAATATCTGATGGTTCCGCCAAAAGAGAAAGAATACACAGATATCTTGGTTCCCAGAAGGAAATGAATTGCACGAATTTTTTAAAATAATTTTCCAAACTGATAAGATAGTTAAAGAAAAGTTCTAGCTTACCAAGTTCGCTGTAATTGAGCCGTCCACTTACCTAAAATAAAAATAAAAGTTATTTTATAAAAACATGTAATTAAGAAAAATTTAATTCTCGTACATACAATGAATATGTAGTAATAACAGTAAATATCCTCTATGTAGTAAAATTAAGAAATCTTTCGAGGAAATTCAGGAGAAGGAAATGAAAGAATATAAACTCTCCTTGCCGTTTTTCATGGAATTTGAATTAAGTTATGTAATTCAGATGAATAAATTTTATTATAAATTGAATTTGAAAGTTCATACTTTGTAATGCCCTATAATTACGGTGACCATAAAAATATTTTGAAAATGCAGGACAATTTTTCAAAAA
>NW_016228069.1:0-1304 GCF_001687245.7 Rhagoletis zephyria | reverse complement strand
TTTCCACCTTTTTTGAGAAAAATTTAGTTGTTTAAAATATTTTTGAAAGACAGATAGTATGTATATTGAAATTTACCGATATTGTTCTCGTTATCAACTAATTTTATTTTTTTTATTCCATATTCGTATCTTCAATGATATCGTTATCAATAACGGTACTCCTAACAGCACTATGCTCGTTTTGTTGCATAAAGCCTTGTTTTTTTTTTTTGTAGATGTAACCATTTCTCGTCGTAGACCCACTTAGACTTTTTGCTGGCTAGCACCCAATCGAAAACTTAAGTGTAAAGACTCGCATGCCTTGGCATATCGGGGGCAGTGAGTGGTGCACCTCAGCAAGGGCTTAAAATGATATTTCATTTGCAACCGCTGCATATTTTCATCCATGGTAAGGCGGCTAGTCTTTTACTTAGTAGTAGAGTTCCAGAAGAGAAAGCCACTATTTTTGTCGACATTCAGGCAGCAATGAAGGCAATAAGATCAAAAATAGAAGAAACGCTGGCGTCACTGAGCCGTATCAACATCAGTCTGTGCTGGGTTCCCGGACATAGCAATATTGATTGGATTGTGGAAAACACGGGAAGACTATGAGACCACAAGATTATTATGGCCTCGGAAAAAGACAAGCGACATACTGAAACTCAAAAGATCTAAAGCAAGAGTCCTTACCAGCGTCATTAGAGGACACTGTGCTATAGCACCAATGCTTCAACGGTGGCGAAATCCAGTACTATCTGCAGAGGCTGCAATGATGAGGATGAGGAAGAGTCAGTTGACTACTATCTGTGTCGATGCCTAGGTCTACAGACGTCAACAGTCTGGGCGAGGTAGCGGAGGTGGAACTGTTGCATCTGCTCGGCTTCATCAGCGATAGTAATTGGTTCAGTAGAATAATGACATAAAGCAACTCTTTCGATTATAGGTACATGTTTCCTCCTGACACTCACTTGAAAAGGGTACGCACAATGTACAATGCTGTTCTTTAGTTCGAATGAACTCCTGTTTGCTCCTTCAAACACGCCTTTGGTCCTGACAGTAGAGTAATTATCCATTTACACAGTCTTTTTTCTGCAAAAATTTATAAAATCTTAAATTGTAACTAAATATCCGCAAGACCAGATTTAAGCTCCTCCTTACACTCATCGCCCACAACAAGCGCTCCTGTGAGTTCATATCACCGCCGATTTACTTCCCTGCTCATTTCCGGGCTTCCTAACATTGTTAGTCTCAGTCAGCTTATTACAAAAAAAAAAACTCATTTTTTTCCGCAATGGCTTTATATAAACTTTTGGTCTTCGCCAGCT
>NW_016228068.1:0-1304 GCF_001687245.7 Rhagoletis zephyria | reverse complement strand
TGTGGTCGGCTATGGTGCGTTGGTTTGGGCGTTTCATCACAACGCAGTTGACATGCTCCGGCCAACAACGATTAAAAGGGGAAAATCGACGGTCATTAGTGCGAATAGTTATTAGTTTGTAGCTGCGATTGTGCAAGTGGCACTGCACTACATACATACATACATGCATACATATTACTACTGCACTGCACTTACATAAATACTCGTTAAATGCTTGAAATCCTTGTTGATCCTTATTGATTTTTCATGCACTTTTTCTTCTCGTTTTCGCTCAGTTCTCTAACTAATTGTGTGGCGTGCTTTTATCAGGTCTGCTTGTGTGAGCCATTAATTAATTTATTTTTTTTTGAGTGAGTGGATTTGTGTGCATTTTTTTCAATATTTCTTGCTTGAATGCCATTGAAAATACAAAAACCCATCTTTACTTAAATATGCAGGTGGATTTTATTCTTTAGAATCGTGCTGTATCTTTTGCTTGAGCGGCATCGAAGGTGCTTCGCTTTAGCTTTACTCTTAATGATAATAATTTTTTAAGGAACTTAGTGAAAAGGAAGGAAAGAACTGGCATATTCAAGACAAAGGTTCGAGAAAATTCGTTTATTAAGGGTAGGTAAGGTAGACCTTTCCATTTTAACCTTTTTTAATTTATCGGTCTACCAGAAGGGATCAAAATGAAGTTTATCCTATGCGTACAAGCCTAGATTTAACTTAGGGTATCGAGAGGCTGCTGAGCCTACTGATCACGCGCTGCCTTATTTCCGAAAATATAAGCGATTCTAAACATGCTTACTGCAAAGCTGAGTAGATCGGTTGAAACAGTCTTACACGAAACTTTTGGTAGTATTTAATAAGCATTATGCCACAAACGACTTATTATGGCTGCCTTTATTCATGTCGAAGGCACCTTTCACAAAGTTAGCTTGGCATTCATCCACTTCCACACGGTTGCTGTAGGACTAAATCGATTGATCATTCTTTGGATCAGCAATATATAGAGTACGATGAATATCAGTGACTCATTTCGAATCGCAGAAATAAATAAAACAGCTACACGAGGCACCCTTCTGGGAGGCGGGGGAGAGGTTCAATCTGCTCCGCTATGCATCTTCGAGTTAGACGCGATTCTGTTTCCCATATTCATACAAATCCACCACAGCTATCGCGTCCACAGATGGTTTAGTCAATCTGATCGCAGGGAAGTTCATTGCGACGAAAAATGAGGTATCGACAATCAATAACCTAGTGTGGTTGTCAAGAACGAATGATCACTAGAGGAAGCCGCGATGGCAACTGCGGAAACTTGC
>NW_016228067.1:0-1304 GCF_001687245.7 Rhagoletis zephyria | reverse complement strand
TTATAGCGAGCATGGAATTGATGACAAGCACATCAAACAGAAATAAAGGCAAATAAAAAAAAATGTGGAGAAAAAATTACAAAGCTAAAGAAAAAATGGAGAAAAACACAACAGCAAAATTACGTATGTGTATGTATGTTTATGATATATGTACATATACATTAGGCGTATGACTTTTTTTTCTTAAATGAGACTGCGATTAAAAATTGGTTTATACAAATATGTTTTTTTTTTGTGAAATTTTCATATGTGGTACTGAAAAAGCTTACATATATGAACAAATCTCACGAGTTGTTTTGTTTTTAGTGTCACTCCCTTCTCTCGCCAGAAAAAAAAACACGTTAACGCATTCTTCTTGCATTTATCTCAATCAATGGAGTTTCGAAACAAAAATTGAACAATTTTCGCCTTAAAACTTTTATTTAGGCGGAAAAGTACAGAAATTACAAATTTTTCATTGTAACTCGAAAAAATATAATTGTTTTTTTAATAACTATGAGAAATTCTCGAACGGAACGTTCATATTAGAGGCAGTGGACGTTGGCATCAAATACAACATATCTGGGAAGTTGCAAGAGTTAGCCACGAAATTAAAAAATGGCAGCATGCATAATATTTTACGCAGCTATTTTGTAATTTTTGAAATTTTACGATTTTTTTATTTTAATAAGTGTTAAAATTAAACGCCGAAAATGTTCTTCTGGCTAAAATGAATGAATCTAGTGTAATAAAACTAGTGTATCACCAAATGAAAAAAAAAATTTAATAAAAGAGCGCTATGATTTGAGAAAATAAAATCCAATTTTTTTCACAACTTTTATTGGCAAACTCGAAATTCATTCTAAAATTTTTACATACTAATATACGTACATATTTGAAGAAATTACTATGTGTGTGTGCATAAGAAAAACTGCGTAAAAGTCTCCCACGCCAATATTTAATTACTTTTAAATAATATAACTTTTAAGTTAAGGCGTGCGATTAAACGCGATAGATGACTGTGTATGGTGCTACAGGGCGTATACGTTAAGTACGCAACTACGGGTATATGAGCATTAGTGGTTATTTTTATTTTTTTTAGGGCCATTTTCTCGACTGCCTGCCAAATATTTACAGCTGGTCTGCTTTATCGACTTTTTATCGATTTCCTTTTATAAGCATGGGAGCGACAAATTTGTGATAGGCAATCAAAGCATCGGTTATCTTTAACAGGCAAACTAGAAAACGGCCCTCAGCATATCTCTTTTAAATTTTAATTTAAATACAATTTCTTGCTCTTTATAAGAAAAAAACTGAAGAAAATG
>NW_016228065.1:0-1304 GCF_001687245.7 Rhagoletis zephyria | reverse complement strand
AGAGAGAGAGAGAGAGAGAGAGAGAGAGAAAAGACTGAAAGTATCAATCTCAATTTCGACCATAGTAGTAGCCTAAAGTGACATTTTTGCTGCCCGTTTTCCGTCTGCTGTCTGACAGGCTGTCTTGTTACAAAATAACAGTCGAGTGCTCAAAGCGCAGAAAAAACAGCAGCAGCAGCAACGAAAAAAAATAAAAAGACCCACTTTAGTGCAAACAAAAGTGGATACAACAAAGCAAAAAAGAAAGAAAGAAAGAAATACACAGAGGATACTCTAGAGAAAAAAAAGGAGGAGGAGGAGGAGGAAGGTAAAGTGTATCTAATGTGTGTGTGTGTAGTCAGCAAAAAAGTTTTTTGTCTTTTGAGCACTGTANAGGTAAAGTGTATCTAATGTGTGTGTGTGTGTGTGTGTGTAGTCAGCAAAAAAGTTTTTTGTCTTTTGAGCACTGTAGAGCAAACTTAATTATCATTTTTAATTAACATGGCATCTAGTGAAGTGAAAGGGGAGGAGGGGGAGGAGAAGGAAAAATGGAGTCTCTCCCACTCGTGAACTTAAACAAACAAGAGGGGCAAACGAGACATGAAATCTTGTTGCCTTTGTTCCCTTATACTTTTTTTTTCGCCTACTGTTGACAATTGCTCCCGAGCAAAAACGAGCCAAGTTCACCGTGAAAAAAGTTACCCTTGCTGCTTGCCAGCAGTTTAGCAGCAGAGTGAAACAAATACTTGGGTAAACAGTGAGGTAGGGAAAATTAGTTGAAAAATGAGGCAAAAACAGAGAGAAGGGCATTTTCCGCTTTATCTGCTAATTGCTGCCGCTAACTAGTAATTCACCTTTACCTGACGATGTGCCCAGTTTTTTTTGTTGTTTCTAGTTTTACTTAAAAAGTAAACTTTTACTTTTACTTTTGCAGCTTTTTTTATTGCTGCCTTTCCGTTATTATCTCTCAATCTTTTTTTCTTCTTGAGTTTCTTTTTCCGTGTTAAGCAGTCTCAAAGGCTAATTTTTCTGGTGTAAGACATTCAGTGTTGTTCAGCTGCTGCAGCGTGTTGAAAGCAAGAGAAAGAGTGATAAAATGTGTGTTATTGTCACTCAACTCATTTACTGTACTGTTCTGTGCTGGCTGTGCTTGCGTGACAGGCAAACATTTAGCAGCAAAAACTAAATAAATAAAAAAAGGAAATAGAGTGAAAGANTGGCTGTGCTTGCGTGACAGGCAAACATTTAGCAGCAAAAACTAAATAAATAAAAAAAGGAAATAGAGTGAAAGAAAGCAAACAAAAAACCGTTTTTATCTTTCTCTC
>NW_016228064.1:0-1304 GCF_001687245.7 Rhagoletis zephyria | reverse complement strand
GTGCCTCAGCCATGTTTTCATATTGCTGTAGTTTAACATGCCTGCATATTTATGACTTACATCTCCTTCTTAGGTTTTAATCAAACTTGCTGCCAGAATCAAGAAAGCAGTTATCATTTTTGTACAAGGGCAAAAAAAAGGATACAAGCACATAGAATCACTATGAAAAAAAAAACGAGTTAAATAAAGGATTACCACATCACTTGCCATTCCAAGTCAGACAAACGAATGGAAATGACGTAAAGTAAACTCAAGATGACGCCTAAGAACGCTTCGGCAGTAGGTAGCAAAAAATGTTATTCTAGATGGAAAAATACTTGTACAGACATACTCCTGCCTGAAGTTTAGAAATAAATGGTTTTATACCAGTTGTTTTTTGGTAAAGCCTACAGACTTCCCAAACACCACATGGTCGGTATAAATGATGAAAATTTAGTAGTAGTAGCTAGGCAGAAAGGTTGGTAGGCCAACAAACCGGCGAACCTAGTCTGGATTTAAAGACAAACTAAAAAAATAAAATAATTTCNTGTATATATATATACATAAGTAAAAACATACGTAGAAATGTGCCTATTAGATTTCTTCTTGTATATTAAAAAGTCCACACGAAATCGTGTATACATAAGTACATACATATGTGCAATGTACATACATATCTATTCAAAAGAACTGAAAAGAGAAAACAGTGAAGACTTTTATTAAAGCGTTTAGCAAGTGTGCGTTTGCATTAAAAAGCTGTCTACTGGAATCCTGTGCACACCTATCAATGCATGTATATATGTACACTAGGGTGGTAATAAAAAAGTTTAAAATGGTCAGCTCTCACCCCAAGCTTTTTTTTTCGGGTGAAGCCGAAAATTAAATAAGTAGCCGGCGAAAGTATTAAATATAGATTTCAGCCTTTCTGAAAACTACAGTTACATGATAAGCAGAGTGGTTTTTGCCCTATTTCTAACGATGTCGATAGTATTTTTATTTAGTCTTAATGGGATAACCTTATACAGTTATAACTGTGCGGTTCTACGCCCATTTTATAAAATTCCATAATAATGTTATTTATTTTTAAGGTATTGTTGTGAGATCAACTTTGAGTAGATATGCATCCTTAATCTAATCTATGTTTCTAAAATTTACCGTTATATTAAAAGTAGGCGTAATTTTAGTCCGAATTCAAAAACAACATTTTGCTTCTATATGGCAAGTACAATAACTGTACCGAATTTGGTATAAATCGATCAAACGGTTACCGAGATACACATATGTGGGCGGTGCCATGCCCATTTTCTAAAATGTTTATGCAAACG
>NW_016228063.1:0-1304 GCF_001687245.7 Rhagoletis zephyria | reverse complement strand
TTTTTTTTTTTATTTTAACCACCGATAACTTTCACAATTTCAAAATATGTATTACTTTCTAAAAGTATCGACAGGTCGCGACCTCTAAACGATCTTCACAAAATCTTCAAAAATAGACAATAATATTTCTCATAGAAAGGGGCAAAATTAGGGGGTAGGGTCTTGAAATTTCCAAAAAAAAGCATTTTCGATGGGAACCCTACTGTACATCTGCTTTTGCTTAAGGTTTTATTTTTTGTCTTTTTTCTATCTAGATCCCTACCTCTACCCCTGTTCGTTCTAATTACATTTATGTTATTCTGTTTTCCTTTATCTTCATTTCTATCTTTATACTCTATCGATAACAAATTCGATAGTAACATCCAATAAAATATCGATAACAAAACCGATAATAATATTAGCAGCAAAATCTATTAGAAACTTAGTAAAAATATCCATAACAAAATCGATACAAATATTGATACAACAAATCGATAAAAATATCGATAACAAACTCTATAAATGTCGATAACAAAATCGATAAACATCGATAACAAAACCAATAAAAATTGACAACAAATCGATAAATATCGATAACAAAATCGATAAATAGCGAAAAAAAAATCTATAAATATCGCTAACAGAATCAATAAATATCGATAAATATCGAATACAAAATCGATCAAAATATCGATAACAAAATCGATAAAAATGTCGATAACAAAATCGATAAAAATATCGCCAACAAGATTGTTAAAAATACCGATTACAAAATCGATAAAAATATCAATAACAAAATCGATAAAAATATCGACTATTATATCGATAAATTCCGTAAAAATCGATACCAAAATTGATAAAAATATCGAAAAAAATTTCGATAAGAAAATCGATAAAAATATCGATAACAAAACCGATTAAAACATCGATTATTTGATCGATAAGTCCCGAGAATCCCGATAATCTCTAAAATCCCAAAACTGTTCCCAGATTGAGTCTCTGTGTCTCTCCCTATATCCTTTCCTCTTTAATTACCTTTATGTTAATCTTTCTTCCNCATCCTCCTCTTTGTCTTTATTCTATGTTTACCATTTTCTTCATCTACATATTCCACTTCACCTGTGCCCTTATATATATATAGAAGTAAAGTGTTTAAATTTACCTTGGTCTTCATTTTTGCCCTTTTCTTTACGCATCTTTGTTTTTGTTTTGTTTTTATTTTTACCTTTACCTTTATACTTTTCTTTATCTAGTATGTAGTCACCTTTACTTTTACTCTTGTATTGGTCTTTTTCTAAGTGTTATTCTTTAACCTTTTCTTAGCA
>NW_016228062.1:275-1304 GCF_001687245.7 Rhagoletis zephyria | reverse complement strand
TGTCATTAAGAGTCGATAGCTGTCCGGCTTCACCTTTGGCATGGAAACAACATACAGAAGAAGTGTTCCGTTCGAGTATACAGATGCCGATCCGTGTTCTATATCCTCGATTGAGTTTTGGTATGGTAAGANTTCCTCTCGATCAAGCAGGTTCGTGTTCACGATGCCCGTTTTTGCCATTTGGCACGCTTGCACCACCTCCGATACTTGTTCTTTAAGGATGAGAACCTTACTTAGGTCCAGAAGTTCAAGGTTCTCTTCTTTAACACTCTTGCTGATTGCATTAATGTGAACCATCATTTGATTTGCTTTCTCAATTGCTTCACGGGTTCCGTTAAAGAGCTTGTCATTGACGCGATATTGGTGGTTGTTGTTGGTCACCACCTCGTTTAGGCTTCGAAGAATATAGTCCCAATCCGCAGCATCCGGAGATCCAGCAATCCATTTCCATGCCAAACCGATCCAGTCAATAGAACGTGTCTTTCTCAATTTGGTCATCTGAAGTTCTTCAAGACGTAGCTCAGTCTGGTTCAGGTGGAATTGTAAAACTGTCCTCACTGCTTCGTTTTCGATCTCATACCGTGTTGTCTCTCTTAGTTTTTCCAACGCTATGTTAAAGTAGTTAAGGTCAATCACGTGGACGAGACTAAAGTGTCCATTCAAGATCCAGCCATGCCCATGATCAATAGTCACCAGAGGGGAGTCGTAGCTGTATATGTTGAGGCCGCAAACGCCGGATATGAAGAGTAAACTGTCTTTCGATAATTTTATGAGAAAGAAAAAAAAAAGTGAATTACTGTGGCTTTTTTAGATATCCACACCGCAAGTTTTATGAATTCTACTTTTTTTGTTACCTTACTTCGGGGACGGTGAGAAAAAAAAACTGTGCTTTGCCTGAGATTAGTCTAGGTTCTTTCCAAATAATTTCCTCTTAAATAGCCGTTAGTATGTGTTTTTCTTATCCGGTACCTGTTAGTGCTTTTGTTTAAACATTCTTTACTTAATTAATTGTTAGTGTTTCGCTTATCC
>NW_016228062.1:0-174 GCF_001687245.7 Rhagoletis zephyria | reverse complement strand
CCAAAAGTTCTGCAATAATCTTTAACTGAAATCAAGGTTTGTTAAATTTTTTGCAAATAAAACAAAAACTTGTGGTCCGCTTTGATTTCTGTGGACTTATTAAGTCTTGCGGTAGAAGAGTTGCTTTTTTGCTATAGTATATGCCTCTTTTATTTAGCATTTCCTGCTATTTTG
>NW_016228061.1:0-1304 GCF_001687245.7 Rhagoletis zephyria | reverse complement strand
AAGTCCATGAACTGGTGCGGACCGTAGGTGAGCGTCACCTCGTCGCCAGGGTTCAGAGTGCTAATGAGAAAGAAAAGATCAAATTAGACTCTTTTCTCTATAATAAAAATTTTCTTTTTTACCAGGCAGAAGAGAGGACAAAGTGTCCATCGTCAATCTCCCAGAAGGCAGAGGCGTCGCAGCTGTGATTGACGAAGCTGACGCCCAGACAGAGGCAGTTGGCGACTGGACGGCCGCTGCTGTTCAGTCGGTCAATCTCCTCCTCCTCCTCCTCTTCGTCATTTTCAACCAGTTTATCAAAATCAGCACAGCACTCTGACCAGCAGAAGACGTTGAAGGAGAGCTTTCGAAGGAGGCTGACCAGACGGCCCACCAGAAGGGTGAAATCGCTCTTGAGCAGCTCCGATTGGTCGTAATCAGTGGCAGAGTTGGTGGCCAGGAGGTCAAAGTAATCTGCTCATTTTTATGCCAAAACACAAAACATGTCAGCGTTTGTAGTTTACAAAACACACGGAAACAAACACTTACGTTGTCGGTGATTGAGCAGCAGCAGCACCTTCAGCGCCCATCGAAGCATCTCCAGCTGCTTTTGCGGTTCCATTTCTTCTTCTTGGTGCTCCACAAAAGAGTCAACGATGGCAAAAGCGGCCAGCTGGCTGGGGCCGTCCAGCAGCTCAAAACGAGCCGGATTTGGCTGCTGAAACTGCAGACTTTTGTCTTCCTTTTCTTCCTCTTTTTCAACAACTTCTCCATAGAAACGTACCACCTTCTCCAGGCCCAGAGTGCCCACCAGACGGTAGACGTGCAGCGCCAGTGGACAGTCATCGAAAAGAGAGGTCAGGCAGCACTCGGCACTGTGAGCATCTTTTCCCTTTTGCAGACAACGCCGGCTACAGAAAACGACATCGGCGCAGCTGGGACAGGGAAAGAATCCAGATGAAGATGAGGATTTTGATGGCTTTTGACCTTTATTTGGGCAGCGGTGAACTTTGCGAGCACACAGTGCACATCGACCTGACCGGCGGTCGGCTCGGTAGGCGATGCTGAGCACCGCCTCTCTGATCAGGTACGTGCCCGTGGGAATGGAGGGCTGAGAACAGTCGTGGGCTACCTTCATGTGACGACTTTTGCCGCCTGGACCGTTTTCAATGCGAATGTTTTCGTCCCACTCGAGGGGCTCCAGGGGCTCCAGGGGTTCAACGGAAGCGGCCGAAGAGCAATTAAAGTTGCAGCTGTCTTCATCAGCTTGTCCATGATCATCATCATCATCACCAGCACTTCTTTTGTCATTTTGCTGCTGCTGG
>NW_016228060.1:0-1304 GCF_001687245.7 Rhagoletis zephyria | reverse complement strand
ACTTACGATACGAATCTCTTTTTTTCTCATAACCAATATACATAAATATGTGCATACATACATTCATCTGCTTTTGCTTAAGGTTATACTTTTTGTCTTTTTTCTTCCTAGTTCCCTACCTCTACTACTTACTGTTCATTCTAATTACATTTATGTTATTCTGTTTTCCTTTATCTTCATTTTTATCTTTACACTCTATCGATAACAAAATCGATAGTAACATCCAACAAAATATTGCAAAATCGGTTATAATATTTAGTCTGTTCCAATAGCAGTCCGGTTTACAGGATTTAGTCAGAACTTACAGGAAGTCGTTCCTATTGACATAAAACCTGTAAGTGGGAACACATTTCAGAGAGTAACTGAGCAACTGTTCCTAGTCAGAAGTTACAGGATTTAGTCCGGAGATTTTTTTCCTGTAAGTTCATGAAAAGTGTCAAACGATCAGCTGATTTACATGTGCAAACAAAAACAGAAAGCGGTGAAAGCAAAGAACCTTATATTTGTTATAAAATGGAAGTAAACAACGAAATATTTAAATATGTATAGATTTTATTAATTATTTAGTGATATTTCAGCCAAATCAGTGTAGTACCAATGACATGTAAACAAACCGTCTGACGTTTTTACAGGAAATAGTGCTTTTTGCGTTCCTATGGACTTTTGCATCTGTTCTCCTTTTACTCTCATTTGAGAGCGTAAAATTGTAGTTTGACAGTTCCACAGGTTTTAGTCCGAAGTTCAAAGGAACAGACTAATTGGTTGCAAAATTGATAAGAAAATCGATAAAAATATCGATAAATAATCGATAACAAAATCGATAAATATCGATAACGAAATCGACAAATATCGATAACAAAATCAAAAAATATCGATAACAAAATCGATTATTATCGATAACAAAATCGATAAATATCGATAAAAAGTTGATAAATATCGATAACAAAATCGATAAATATCGATAACGAAATCTATAAATTTCGATAACAAAATCGATAAATATCGATAACAAAGTCGATAAATATTGATAACAAAATCGATAAATATCTATAAAAAAGTCGATAAATATCGATAACAAAATCGATAAATATCAATAGCAAAATCGATAAATATCGATTACAAAGTCGATAACAAAATCTATAAATATCGATAACAAAATCGATAACAAAACCGATAAAGATGTCGATTATTTCATCGATAAGTTTCGAGAATCCCGATAATCACTAAATTTCCAAAATAGTTTTCAGATTGAGTATCTGTGTCTCTCTCTCTATATCCTTTCCTCTTTAATTACCTTTATTTTA
>NW_016228059.1:0-1304 GCF_001687245.7 Rhagoletis zephyria | reverse complement strand
TGACCACGCCGCCGCCGCAAAGCCTGTCGGCGTAAACCTCTAATACACAGACACCTTCACTGCTTAAAAATTTTAACTGCAAACAGTGGCGTGTGTAAAAATACGCATAGACAGTTTGAGGTACTTTGCCTTCTTTTCGTTTACCGCTAGACCAAACCTTCTGTCTCCTTCCCTAAGCTGCAAAATATAGCGGTCACGGCCGACAGTGCGATTCAGATTCAAGAAGTCGCATGAAAGTGACTCGTCTTGTCCAAAACCTCTTTTGGTCTCGTACGTCGCGGAGAAGCCCATATCAATTTTTATGGAGCTGAAAGTTAAGCTCTGCATATGCATATTAATTTTTTATGAGTCCAAGATTTAGATGTGGCCTGGTAAAGGCAGCAGCTCCTCTTTGCACTGTCATAACCGCATTTTGAATCGGCAGAATGGCATATATGTAAATATAATTGTTTGTCTTCATCCATTAGCATTACANTCCTCTTTGCACTGTCATAACCGCATTTTGAATCGGCAGAATGGCATATATGTAAATATAATTGTTTGTCTTCATCCATTAGCATTACAAAAGGATGCCAAATAATTAACGGAAATATTGGGTAACAAAGTAAAAATATATACATGCATACATATGTACATGTACACATACATAATTAAACATGTATTCGTGTGTATCTAACGGAGTACACTTTTAGTCAGACATTAGTTGGATGTGCACAGAATTAGTAAATTGATAAATAAATAATACCTCAGCCAATATCTTCATTTTCGTTTGCAAATGACAGCTCTGACGGTTCGACAGTTCACTGAATTGGCAATTTACGCAGAGATGACGCTATATGTAAATTCAAATAGATGTCGCTCGTTTGCTGGAAAAATGTCATATGTATTATATTTTAAAGTTAAGTGTTCTAGAAAAATGGCTTAAATGTTTTTAGTCAAATACTTTCTAATAAGCACACATAATTATAGCATAAAATAAAATCGGAAAATTTAATATGAAAATAAAACAAAATTTTTTTCTTCAATTATCTCCAAAAGTCATGACATGAGAGTGTCAGGATATACATATGCACATACATAGTTACTACAGTGCAAAGTGGAAAAGAGTAAACTTGCCTAAAAGCCACAAGTAACCACATTTCACATTTCCCAGATATCATGATGTCAGAATTTTTTTTTACAAAATATATTAAAAGCGTTGAAAAAAAATTTCTGCGTACTTAACTGAAAAAAAAATTTCTTTGATTATGAAGTTCTTCCGTTAAACAAGCGCAATGATTCCACATTCTACATACATACACAAA
>NW_016228058.1:0-1304 GCF_001687245.7 Rhagoletis zephyria | reverse complement strand
CATAACGAATGGACAAAACAGATCACAGTGACGTGTTTCATAACTGTATTTACTTGTACACTAAGCGCAACCAAAGGCTGGCATATTTACCTCGCCTGCCGAAAGTCAATTTGCATTAGGCCGCACCTTATCCAACACCCACTTAGGTTAAGTTTCGCAAATTATTTTTCGTCGACTTTTTAATTTTAATTGACATTAATTCCAGGCGCACACATCTCAAGCATCACAACAGTCATCGTCATCGTCATCGTCATCGTCACCACAGTCATAGCCATTACCAACACGCTCTATTAAAGCGCCAAGAAGAGGTGTCGAGCGAGGCAACAGCGGGTTTAAGTTTCGAGCAACAGCTCAAATTACCTAGAAAAAGTAGCAAATGGAAATAGCACAGCGAACAGGCCAACTGTTGCAAACTCGTAGATGCTTGTGCTAAAAACGACACACAGGTCTGCTCACACCTATGTATGTAGTTATGTACATTTATTGAGTTACCAGTGCAAAGTAATGTAATCTGAGATCTCTTCACCTGTACGCACTTGACTTATTTTTCCACCAAATGTGCGCATTGCATGCATGGAATTCCCCATCCCTTTGGATGCGTCACGTCGACATCCAAACAGCCACCTGATGCTAGCATAGCAATGTGACATGTTGAGAGCATGGTTGGTGGTTTTGAATTTCTTTTGCATATTTTACTTTTCGTAAAAATAAACGACAAAAACTGTTCAACGGAATTTAAAAATAAATACCAGAGGTGTTGGGTTAGCGATGGGAACTTAAGCGCATGCCTTAAAAATGTAAAGCCCATACATAATGACATAAATGTAAACATACTCTCGTATAATATAGAGAAAGGTGTTTTAGAGTTATATGCACTTGTGAGCACCTACATACATACATATGTACATACATATGTAAGTGCAACTATGCAATTTATTGTAGCATTGTTGTGGTTGAAGCTGTAAATGTGCTTTTGCGCACTTGTTTGATAAGTATGGAAATAGGTGACTGAGTACTCATGCACACACAGACGATGGCCGCAGTGCAACGGGATTTAATGAAGCATAAGCAGGAATGCACCACTTGTGACCGGCGACGACGAATGGGTCAAGAGTGCTGAGGGTATAAGCTGCTTATTTATAAGCACTGGCTGAAATCGGTATCGATATTTTCAAGCTATAAAATATAGAACTTTTTGTTGCTTAGCACAGTTTACTAATGGATCTACGTAAATCTCTTTATATGTTTGTAGTAAAGGTCTGCATCGGAATTCAGTTTCCTTCACAGTGAAGTTTTTTTCAAAT
>NW_016228057.1:0-1304 GCF_001687245.7 Rhagoletis zephyria | reverse complement strand
GGGGAAGGAAATATATCCTTTCAAAGATAAAATATTTTGCCGATGAAATTTCCGAACTATCTTCAAGAGCAGCCTTTAAAGGGTACAGAATATATTGGAAAAATCTGTTTTTAGTCGCCATCTGAGGATATTTANTGTCCAAATTACATATATGTAAGTATATCGTAGTTTCAAACCAATTTGCCATTGCGTTGGGACATGTGACGACAGTCTCGCCAACAAAGAATCAGGCGAGAGCTAGACGAAGACAGACAAACGTACATATAGAATAAAAATATATCCCACTAGTTTATAGACCCACCGTAGTAGATAAGCAGAAGAGGCATAAGTCTTAATTGTGCCTCACATTTATTGGGGAAGGAAATATATCCTTTCAAAGATAAAATATTTTGCCGATGAAATTTCCGAACTATCTTCAAGAGCAGCCTTTAAAGGGTACAGAATATATTGGAAAAATCTGTTTTTAGTCGCCATCTGAGGATATGCATTTACAATAAGAATATCAAGCCCTAACCGCCAAAAAGGCGTAAGCGACATTTTTTAGAAATTTTATTTTTGATGCAGAAATGCATCTAAATTCTCTAGAAATATTTATGCATAAAAAGGAAAATTTAAATAAAAATGTCGCTTACATCTTTTTTTGGCGGTTATGTGTGGAGCATCTTTTTATCTGTGGAGCATCAAGCCGCATTTGCGATTGCGGGACACTGTATGACAGATGAGTTTTCGAGGAACGTGTCCGCACAACAAAATTGTACGGAAATAAATAATAAGATAAAAATTGTTGGGTGTAATTTTTAAGGTTTGTAAAATTCTTATGATTTTTGTACGAAGTTTGAAATGTGGATTTATATGATGCTGGTTATTTAATCACCCATGTTGGTATGTAAATTTCATTTATTTTTTTTTTTTTTGTACATAAGTGCGTTCATTTATTTTCCCGAATCAACTCTGGGGACTACAGAACACTCAAGTTTTTGATGTGAAATCTGCACCGGGAGGTACAAAAAAACAACTGAGTGCTTGTAGTCTCTACGCTCAGACAAGGTGAAACTTCATAGCAGGGTTGCGTGATTTAAGACCTTTTTTTAAATGTATTTGATTTTTGATTCGACCTGCATTGGAAAAAATTCGAAAATCGTGCTTGCCTCGGATGGTTTGAAAAACCATCAATTAAATTAATTTGCTCGACAAATCAAAAATCACAAATAAGTTCTATTTTATATTTGTCCGACGAATCAAATACCATAAATATAATTTTTTTTGTTTTTTGTTATTTTTTTGGCCTTTTTAATAATTATATT
>NW_016228056.1:0-1304 GCF_001687245.7 Rhagoletis zephyria | reverse complement strand
TTAACCAGACATTGAGTAACCGGCCCTAAGATTCATACAATGAAGAAGGTACAGTTTAGTATGTAGAAGAAGAGAAAAAGGCAATGATTAAAATAAAAGTAAAGAAAACTAAAAATAAAGACAAAGAGGAAGGCAAATTTAAATATTTAATATAATGACATTGGTGTGGGTGAATATGTAGATGATGAAAATAATGAAGATAAAGATCAGGATAAAGGTAAAGAAAAAGATAAAGATAAAAAAGAAAATATAAGTATAATATAAAGATATACTTAAAGATAAAAAAGGATAGAGACAAAGATATGTTATGTTATGCTATTTTATGTTGTGTTATACTATGTTATGTTATGTTATTTTATGCTTTTTTATGTTGTTTTATATTACGTTATGTTATGCTATGTTATGTTATGCTATGTTGTGTTATATTATGTTATGTCAGCACACTTAAACTAATGTTATTTCACCTCAACTCACCTTATCTCACCTCAACTCATGTCAAGTCAGCTCAACACCCCTCAATTTTTGTGGTTGAATTTCAACCGCTGGGCAAACACTAGTTAACACAATTTGGCGTTCACAGCACAGCTTAGATAAATATATTTCTAAACCAAGCATCTGTTATGTAACAGACCATTTTGCGTAAACGTGCGACATTTTCAAGAAATGGCCTTTGTAGGTACAATTACGTATATCTATGCTCTTAGACTTTTGAGATATTTTAGCCCTCATCAATAGGACCGGGTTCAAAATCTATAAAATGGTGTAGTCACAACGAGGAGCATATTGCAAAAACATTAAAATATGATTAAGTATAAATGAATTTACCCAGTAGCAACCTACTCTTCCATGGTCGGATATACAGAAGAGAGGATTGCAGATTAATGACGAGATGAATTGCGTTGAAATATCCGCAAATGCCATGCAATTAAGTTCAACAACAACCAGCATTTGCTCACCGTAATCATAGCCCGCAATCAAAACAACTTTTAGAGGGACAGGCACAAATATGCGCTGCCGGCGATTATCCACAGTACGCGATTCAAGTATGCGGAATGCGTCATGTGGTAGCCGGGATGGCGAAGCAATCTCGATCACATCGAGGCAATGAGGCAAAAAATTGCATAGCGTCCAATATTGTAATACTTAATTTTACATCCTACAGGAAATTAACTATCGGCCGCTGAGTGATGGGACGCGAGCCTATTGTTTGTATTGTTTGTTCTGGACTCGTCCTTGAATGCCTGCAGTGTTGGCTACTGCGCTGCCACATGTGCTACTGTGCATGGTCACTGGTACGCCAAATA
>NW_016228055.1:0-1304 GCF_001687245.7 Rhagoletis zephyria | reverse complement strand
ACACCATTGTCGTAAGTGTATTGCTGATGTCGCACAGACATTTTATGTCTACGAATTTTATATAAAAACTGATTTCAAAACGTGAATAATAATTTTTACGTCAAAAAATGGTTTCATTACTTCACATACTGCCACTTCTAACTCCGTTGAGGCTGATTATCATCAGCTCCTTAGTGTACTTGATATACCGTTTTATTACTCGAGTGATCCACGAGTTGCAGATAATAGAACGCTTTAACAAGCTGCCCAAGTTGCCCACAGCTGGCTTTGCAGGGCTACTGCTTGGCAATGTCGATTCTTACTACTACTCGATGAGACACTTGCCCATTCCTCAAGGTTTGAAAATGTATATCAACTTGATTTATACAAAAAAACCAATGATTAATTTTTAAAACAGGCGCCATTCAGATGATTTGTGCTGTGTTTCAGTTTGAAAGTCTTCGGAATGGTCCCGGCTTCATAGCAATGCATATCGGGTATCAGAAGGTGGTAGTTTTTTTTCGCGCCGACACTGTGGAAAGTCTGGTCAGTAGCACGATTAACATCACAAAGAGTGAACACTACGACTACATGAAACCCTGGTTAGGCAACGGCCTGCTCACCAGTTCTGGAGACCACTGGAGGAGGCACCGCAAAGCACTGACGCCGGCTTTTCACTTTAAACTGCTTGAATCATTTGCTCCAGTTATGAATTCAAATGTGAAAATTCTATTGAATCGAGTGGAGAAATCGCCCAACCAGGAAATCGACATTCGTGGCTTCATATGCGATATGGCGCTGGATATAATCTGCGAGACTGCCATGGGTACCAATGTAGGTGCACAGTCGGAGACTGATGATAAGGAGGCCTACAGAAGACCAATTGAAATTGCCACTGAGCAACTGGTGGGTCGTTTTGTGAATCCATTTTATCGCAGTGATCTCATCTACAATCTGTCGGCTGATGGCAAAGAGAATCGACGTGTTATGGGTAAAATTCATCAGTTTGTGAAAAAAGTGATTAAAGAGCGAAAAGAGTTTATTCAAAACAAACTTCAAAAGGAAAACCAGTGCGAGATGACCACCGAAGAGCCACTAGTCAAAGATAAGCACCCTTTTCTTGATTCACTTTTGCTCACACACTTCAAGAATCCTCTTGAATTTACGGAAACTGATATTCTTGACGAAGTCAATACCTTCATGGTCGCTGGTCATGGTAAAATAACTTTGCCACTACATTTTTATAGATAATTTAACTTTTTTTATTATTTAATTTAGATACCACAGCTGAAGGTATGTGAAAAAATGCTTGCATATATTTTTTT
>NW_016228054.1:0-1304 GCF_001687245.7 Rhagoletis zephyria | reverse complement strand
TCAACACTTTTCACACGCTTGCACTTTGTTGATTATTTTCGCGCATTTTTTTGCCTTACATTGAACATTACATGAATTTGCGTTGCATCTAAGCTGCAGCTAAAGCAAAATTACTTGTGGGGTTAGGCAGCTGCCAGCTAGAATGCGCACACTTATATAATATGTCTTCTCTAGTTGCAACCTACAACCAGCTGACATTGATGGCTTTTCACATTACGTGCCCAACGTGGCAACTACTGGAGTTGTACTGCATATATTGAGGCGCAGCACTGAGCCGCTAAAAGTATGCACGTATTGGGATAGGTGAAGTGAAAATATCGAAATTAAGTGCAGGTTAAGTTTGCTTTAATGACTGAAACATGAAGAGTAGGAATATTTGCTACTAGTTTCGACTAGAACGTCTACGATTTTTTAACTTAAGATTTTTAGGGTTGGTTTCTCCAAATCAACTTAACTTGGGATTTTCTCCTGAATCAGAACATGGGGTTAAAGTATAAAAAAGTTTTTTGAGTTATGAAAAAGTGCACCCCCACCATCCAAAAATTACTCTAACATAAATATAACTATAAATTACACATGAAGCGCTAGAACTGATTCTCATACCACTGTGCCGCGGCAAGGTTAAATACTAACCGATTTCAAAATAAAAATGTAGGTATACTTATTTTCCATTTTTTATAATTTCGCGGGTGGCAGCAAGAAAATTCAAAAAAAAAAAAATGATTTTACCATATATTTTTGGACCACCCTAATCTACATAAGACACTGAGATTGTAGCTTTTAGATCTGGAAAATGTATGTGCCTTGGTGAGTTCTCCAGCCTTACTTAATCAAAACACTAGGGATTCTGTGCAATGCGCCTACAGTTTATTTAATAATTTTTTTTCAGTACTCATATAGCCCTTATACTGCCATAATGTCTGGCAGGAAATCAAAATTCTTATCTGCGGTAGTGAAACTATCCATATCTGCATATTTAAAATGGCCTCCGTAATAACAATTTCTGGGTTCAAGTTAATTTTTTTGCTTTTTTAACACCTTATATCATCTTAAACAATATTTTCTAATATTGTATGGTCAAAAGTTTATACTACGTGCTTATTTTTGCTTCAATCTAATCTCAAGTATTTATCTGAATTGCCTGTTAGCCATCAACACTCACTATACAAAGTATGCAAACACATGTTTTGAGTAAATTCGTGTAAGCCTCATACCCAGTAAACGAGCACCAATATACAAACCTCAGTAAAAACAACCCAAAACAAGTAAGAGCAGCGCTGTCTTCGGCTATGCCGAAGGCTTCA
>NW_016228053.1:0-1304 GCF_001687245.7 Rhagoletis zephyria | reverse complement strand
GCGGCGCCAGTTGGCTTAGTAGCAAAAATAAGGGTTGTTTGTGGGCATCGTGTTTGCTTATTACTTTGGTTGCTGCTTCGGTGAGCAGATCGGTGACATAGGTACCAATATATTCGCGCGATACAACAAGATTGTCACGGAAATCGTGACCGCGTGATAGATTTTTGTACTAGAGAAAAATGTTTATTACTCATAGTTAGTAATTTGCTATTCGAATTTGCCGATGCAACTGGCATTTTTGTTATTCAAATTTTAATTTTGTAAATACGATAAGAATAGCAAAAAAATATTAATTTTTAATTATATGTATGTAGCTACAGAAATATTAACTTACCGTAGCATCCAAGGTTTGAGCATAGTAATCCACATAGGCACCCAAGTAGCCGAAATGTTGATCGAAGCCTCTCCTCGTAGGCGTATATGCTTTGCGTGACATACCCTGATGCCATTTCCCAATAATACTCGTATAGTATCCGTGCTGTTTGAAAATCTGCGCCATTGTTGTTTCATTCAGCGGAAGACCCCACGGCTCATAGTTTGGTATGACGTAGTGTTGCATGCCTGGAAAAGTAAAGCTTGTTGTACATAGTTTGTTTTCGTTTAGATACCTCAATTTAATCTAAATTATTAAATATCTATAGAGAAGGTGGAGTTCAAATGGTTGTCTTAAGGTTCAGTTTACTGAGACATTGTGGTACGACTCTTTCTCCCGGTTTCTGACAGGCCTAGAACTGCATAAGTCTTGTCGTATAAATGGATGCAAAAGCTCTGGAGTTGTTCCTGTAAAGATCAAATGAGGAAAGCTTTGACGGAGCTTTGGATTTCTAGCTGCTGCAGGGTGGAACGTGAAATAAAAAACAAAAGTCTTTCGTAAGTCAATTGTCAATTCTGGCAACTATCTTGAAAGCTTTGTTCAGTCTTTCGAAAGACTAATTGAGAAATTTGTTTACGAGGAGGTCTTACCGATGCTTAGTTTGTCTCTTAGCGATCAGTTTTCTAAAAAATTAAATTTAATAAAAAAATTTATTTTTCTCTTTCAAAGAACAAAAACTGAAAAAAAATTGAATTAATAATAGGAAAAAAGAACTGTAATCAGTTTCTACTAAAAAAAAAGTTTCTTAATAAAAAAATAAAAATAAAAAAAGAAAAAAATTAAATTTAAATAAGGGATTTTTTTAATATATTTATTTTTTCGTGTTTAATATACTTTTGTTTTAATTTTTAAGTTTTAGTTTTTCAAAAAGAGAAACTTTGTCTGCGGGCAAACCTCTTTTAAGCTCTCTATACTTAACGTATACATAGAA
>NW_016228052.1:0-1304 GCF_001687245.7 Rhagoletis zephyria | reverse complement strand
TAGATATTTCACTCTTCTTTATACCATACATACGTTTTGAGGTATACGTTGAAATTACGCAGCCTGGGTATTTTTATTTGATCGCTTATAACTTACGTAGTTTTGCATCGATTTTCTTCGATGATAGCTTATTTTTTTTCTAATACAACAGAGCTTAGGGAGAAAAAAAAATCTGCAAAAAAATAAAAGGTTTTCGAGATCCTTCCCCGCAAAGTACAATTTTTTTTATATTTTTACAAAAAAAATTGAAAAAATCGGTAAGCTATGCTCTGTTTATATTGAGTTAAAAGTTCAATTTATGAATGAAATTGTCTTTGTCTTTGTTTATTCTGTTTTTACCATTTTCTCATTACTTTCATACTATTTTTTGTTCTCAGGTCCTGTACTTTTTTGAGCTATGAAATAGTTGGTCGCATTAGCCATGGCTGATCTAATGTAAGGCTAACAGCCAGGGTTCGGACTTCATTCGTAAACCGCAGTGGCGGATCCAAAATGGCGATCCATTCTTTAAAAAAATGGTTGGATTTGTTCGAAAACCAGCATTCCAGAGTTTTTGGGGTCGCCGAATACGAACCTGAAGTCAATTGTTTTAAATTCAAAATGGCAGATCCAATATGGTGATGAAATGAAAAAAATATATATTACTAAAATTAAAACGTTGATACTGAACGTTTTAAACATTATCAAGGGTTGGCACTCGTTTCCAGTGGGTTTCCGGGGTTGCTGATTACGAATATGAAGTCAGATTTTCAAAACTCAAGATAGTGGATCCAAAATGGTGAACGCTTATTTTGGTATTTTTTTTGTTTCTAGGAGCGATTGCATTTTCCGAAATCGAAATATCCTCTCACTGCTAAGCATAGCTTTTTAATGTTGTTTTAAACTTGTCAGATGAAGAGCACATTTTTTTAATTTTGACTTAAAAAAGAATAAATTATGCATGATTTAAAAATGTTGAAACTACGTTAACGTCATTTTAAAGTTTGAACACCGCTATAAAGATAAATCGTTTTTAAGTTTAAGGAAGTTAAAAAAGTGTTTAACTTACAGGACAGTTTTAAATGTTAAACCTGCTTCAAACTTTAATCTAACTACGGGCCCATAAGTTCATATTATTTAACAATAAAAATGAATTTCAATTTATATTTTAAATAAATACCTTAAGGAGGTATGAATTAAACAAGCAGCTTAAGAAGTTCTCCTCAAAATGGCCTTCTGAAGGTACGACATACAAAAGCCCTTTTGGAAACCCTTGGAGCCCAGAAGGATTCAAAAATGAGTCACACTTGTTTTGGTTTTGGAAA
>NW_016228051.1:0-1304 GCF_001687245.7 Rhagoletis zephyria | reverse complement strand
GGTTAAAGTATTTATTTGTAAAAGTGGGGGGCTAACTTCACAGAGCTGCTTCTTGGTGCTGAATCCAAATCTGCAATTGCACAATTGCTTAGCACTAGAATTTTGAGATATTCTAACCTCAAAGTGCCAAAAACACGGTTTTTGGCAATATTTGAGGTTATATAATGAAAACATCAAATTTTTTGCTCATTTTTACTTATGGCGTCATTTTCATCTGTTGCCATTCGATTTCTCTTTATCGAGATATAGCTACGGTGACCATCCGTCCTTTATTTTAAACGCCAGTCCTTTATTTTAACCCGGAGTCCTAAATAATTTTTTTCAAAATAAAGGACGCCTTTCGTCCTTTATTTTTGAAACTGTCCTTTGAATCAGCACTGAATTTTTCAGAGGTAAATTTTTAAACACAGAACACGAAAAATAAAAATTTCCCTTCTAAAATACAATGAAAATTTCGCTTAAGTGTTTCTATTTAATCGGTAATCTTTGTACAATCTAAGAAGCACAGCGAAAGTTGTGTCCTGGATCTTGTTGCGCGCTGAGTTTCCAGTTCCACTGAAAGAGAACAATAAACCCCTGATGCACAGTGGTTCAAAACTGGCATTTAGTGTTCGTATTTCACTGGAGCCTTCATTTTTCACTTAATTTGTATTTTTCTTTTATGAAAGCTTATAATATTTGCAAGAGACCAGTTGAGCCTGATTTGTGAATTTTTATTTGATTACATTAAATTTTTTAGTAAAAAATGCAGAAAAAGTAACAATTTTGAGGAAAATGTATTCTTCTGTTCCAGTTATTAAATGTTACATAACAAAAACTAGTTGAAATCAATTATATGGTTCTCTCAAAACGAAAAAATTACGCAAACAAAATTTTGAAATGTTATAAAAAAATGTTCACCGAAATAAACATTTTTGTTTGGTTTATAGTAAAAATTGTTTGAAAGCTCCGGTGAATTATGAACATTGAATCCTAATTTTGAACTACTGTGTGCTGGCTTCGTTGTGCAGTATAAATTATGGTAAACGCATTTTGGTAGCAAAGGATGGCAAAGTCCTTGAAATTGATTTGGCTTAATTTTTTGCTATAGCAATGGAACTTGTACAATTAAATAATATAACTAACTGGTAAATATTTGATTTGAATTACGATATGGGCAAGGTACTTTTATCATAAAAGTTGTATGTACGTACGTACGAAATTATTTTGAAAAAATTTCCTTTATTTTACGTTGGTTATATGGTCCCGTAGATATACCAGTTTTAATGCGCAGTACTTCGATATTACGTCGTGAGTATGAGTAA
>NW_016228050.1:0-1304 GCF_001687245.7 Rhagoletis zephyria | reverse complement strand
GTCCCGTGCTGTCATGGTAAGGTCAGCGTCACCAGCAGAAGCAAAAAGAAGCGGAGGAGGAGGTGATATCATCTAGCTACGTCTTTTGCGAGAACACGGCACACTTACTTACTAATGGAGAAGCATTAGCTTTCAATCATCCTAGAGTTTCCTGACGACATCAACGACCACAACCAAAACAATCACAACAACAATCACCCTTTAATTTTCGTAAACAAAAGCCGATCCTTCTTAGAACCATCACCATCATCAATCACCACTAAAATTACCATGAAATCAGTAATGCAGTCCATACGTACTGGCATAAACCTTTCGCGTCGCAACTTTTCATCTCGAGAAAGTCAGGAAAACAAAGAAAAGGACGTCGAAAACGAGGACGAAGAGGACTTTTCCGAGGCAAAGCGAGTGACGGAAATCTTTGAACACGAAGATTACAAAGAAGAGGAAGAAGCCGAAGAGGGCGAAGACGTCGAGGAGCTTCGTCTGACGGTGTTGCGAAACTTTGTGTGTCCTTTTGCCGCCGAGACTACTTGCCGCTTCGAGGAGACGCCCACCGCCTGTCCTTTTGGCCACCGTGCGACGGCCCCAATTTCCGAGTCAGCACTACTGACCATTCCCGACTACGTCTGCATCTACCATCTTCTAGGACGATGTTCAAGTCGACGGAAACGAGTGCAGGTTCTTCAGGAAGGAAGCAACATCCTCCACTCTGGAAAGCGCAAGTTCAAACTGCACCTTCCCGGCTGCACCTCGGCAATTCACCTTCGCCTGACGACCCTCCTCGACCTGGAGCGCTTTGAGCTGCAGTACGCACCGGTCATTGCCGAGTACTACAACGATGAGAGCGGCGGCGGAAAAGTTCTCCAAAGATCGGCGACAAAGAAGCAGCCCGTTTTGACGAAGAAGAAAGCCGAAGACGGGAACCTGGAAGGCGACGACCGCTTCACCTGTGGCATCTGTCTGGAGCGAGTGCGTTCCAGTCGCCTCAAGGAGCGCCGGCAGTTTGCTCTGCTCGAGAGTTGCGACCATGTCTTTTGCGGTCCTTGTATGCTCGCCTACCGTCGAAGCGGAAAGCAAGAAACCTCCAGTGGAGATAAGCGAAACTCCAACTCACAGGAAAACTGTCCACTGTGTCGGGTGCCCTCACGGCGACTCGCCCTCTCTGACCGTTTTCTGGCAGGTGGTTCTGAGGAGAAGCGAAAGCTTTTTGCCAGTTTCCACTGTCGGCGCTGTTTGTAGAAAGCAGAGGTGAATGGAAGTTAGGAAGTCTTTTTCGAAGAAGAGGTGTGAACACTGGCATTTGC
>NW_016228049.1:0-1304 GCF_001687245.7 Rhagoletis zephyria | reverse complement strand
GCCAACAGATGTAAACAGAAATAAGAAGTGGCCTTGCGTCGGTCCATTCAATTTTATTTTTGTTTACATTGTCCAAAGTAAATTTGGAATGCTTACCTTCAGAATTCCACGAAATTTCGTTATTGCCAGCGTTGCTTGTGGGAATGAGTAAACCAAGTTAATTTTTTATTCATTGTGATTGAAATAAAAAAGAAAAGGACGAAAAGGGACAATAAAATCCCATTTGCATGTTGCGTACGCTAACTTTGTCTCGATATATGGTCATACATATTTTTTGTTAACTTTAGCGATTTGTTGTCACTACAAATTTTTCAGAGTTCATAGGGACTTTAAATTATATAAGAATTCGGCTACATATACAGGGTGATCCAAAACTGCTTACAAATATTTGGCACTGTTACTCTTTGGACCAAAAAAATAAAATAAAAAATAATTGGTGATTGGATTTATCTCCCCACGGCTGAGTTTACTGAGTTACGGCCAATTGAAGATAAATCGATTAAAGCATTGAAATCATCAATTTTTGGCTAATTTTGGATTTTTTTTTATTCAATATCCCGAGTAATAGTATTCTCGATAATAAAAAGTGAGTGGAAGGTATAAAAATAATCACAAAATAGTCCTGGCATGGGGAAGGAAAAGCATCCATACAATTAAAAAATTTCCTCTACAGATATTTATCGCTATACTTTTATAATGTCGTGAAGGTGTACATATCGTCGTTCTGCAATATCACGTAAATGATGTTCTTTTGGCTACTTAATGGACTATAAAAATACATACTCAATTAAATTCTCTAATAGCTGATTAAAAATTTGAAAAATTAGATGCAACTCTGAAGACTTTTTGTAATTTTTGCACAAGGTTAAAAATGTGAATTTATACGGGTTTTGTATTGAGCTATACCCAATTATTTGTTCACTGTATGTGTACTTATGTACATAAATAAAGTTTTAATTTGGTTTACGAAATCATCCCGAATGTCTGAGGTTTATGTAACAGTCGTACCTTGCTACATTTCTTTGTTCCTCATGGGTGGGCTGGGTATTGCATACGCCAAGTGCGGAAGCAATGTCAAGCAATTAAAAAAGTATTCTATTCTTTATTACTCTTTGAATGAGAAATAAATAAAAAATGCTGACTAATATTTTTAAAAAGATTCAAGCGAAACTTAATTATGTATATCTACATACATAGGTACATTAGTTGTCCATCGTTAGACAGCACCATTTCACAGAAGTAGTAAGTCTGTTGCTGTTTTAGTATTTTCCTGCGCAGCATAATTACCTGGACAAAATGCTTCG
>NW_016228047.1:0-1305 GCF_001687245.7 Rhagoletis zephyria | reverse complement strand
CAAAATCGCTTAGGCGGTTACAGCGCCAATAAAGAAGAAGAAGAAGTAGAAATGTGCGAAAAAAATTTTTGTTTTATTATATAACCTCAAATATCACGAAAAACCGTATTTTTGCACTTAGAGGTTAGAATATCTAAAAATTCTGACGTGGTAGAGAAATTCTGCAGCCCGGTTTGGATTCAGCACCGAAAAATCTACAAGAACCGATGCACTAAGGTGACAAAAAAATTTAACTTACCTGCGTGCTAGCATATTCAACACGAATACAATTTAACAAGAACGCAAGAACGTGGGATTGCAACTTCAGCTTTTTATCAATCATGGTTTGCATTGTAGTGCATTTCAATTTGTAATTCTTGTAAACTCAGCCACAGCTTTAAATATTTCATGTTTGGCCTATCTATGAGAAATTTGAGTTCAGAAAAAAGCACTAGGCACTAAACCATTTTTAACCGACTTCGTCGGAATATTTTTTATTTTTTTATTATATTTTTTTTATGTATGTTACCGCATAACTTTGGACCACGTCACCCGATTTCGATAATTCTTTTAACAATGGAAAGGTAGTGTCTCGGAGGTGGTCCCATACTAATTTGGTTTAGATCCGATCATTGAATCATGAAATATATAGTTATATATATATTTTTTTAAGTCGGTTTTTTTTTATTGTATTGTATTGATTGACTTGTATTTTTGCGTTTTAATTTTCAAAAAGCACTAAATCTAGTGCTTAAAGCACCAAGTTGGCAACTATGTGTGTACGTATACGAACTGCGACGCTAGCGTTGCGCGCGTGCAAAAATAGCCCAGCTCTGGTATAGCTACATATATTCATGTATGTTCATCAGTTATCAACGGTCACAGTTAAAATGACTTCAGAATTTTTTTTGTTTATTTTAGCCCTGCTTTTTTATCAATAGCCTACTAAACCTATGCCTAAAACCATGCTACGAATGTCAAAACCACTTGCAAAAAATTAGTTCATACCCTGCAGTAAATCGCGCTAGTTCAAGACNCTGCAGTAAATCGCGCTAGTTCAAGACTAGCGCAGAACTAGCCCTTTAAGAGGCGGTACTGGTTCTCGATCTATCCCAACGCAATGCTTTCAACTGTCTCTTTTTACGTGGCGATGTCCTACGAAGTGGAAATTGCCCCCTCTGCAGAACTTTTGAACTAGTTCTGCAGTGGTTCCATTTTGGACACATCTGTGACAATAAGTTTTTTATTTAAAAAAATTCTGATTATTATTAGATTACTTTATATTTTTTCGTTTTTTCTGTTCTTTTAGAGATTGCATTCTATTAA
>NW_016228046.1:0-1305 GCF_001687245.7 Rhagoletis zephyria | reverse complement strand
AGAAAACGTGATTTAGCTGTGTTGTTTGTTTTAACACAAACAAAAAAATTTTGCATAAGTTAAGTATGTATTTATATGGAAAAAATTGCGGAAGAGCGTCAGTAAAAAAAATTTTCAAAAATCAACCGTTATTTGCATCCACTCTAAACTTGCACCTTGTTATACTAAAATTGAATGGGCTACAAGACTACGTACTCAAAAAAAAATTCTTACAAAAAAGTATGATGAAAATTAGTTCNAATTTTTAGAGCTTCACATAACGCTTATTGCATGAGAACTAGTGATGCGATTTCAAAGAAAAGTGTGCCGTTTCAAGGACAAACTTCCAAACCTATCGACAGATTCATTTTTGTAAGTAACCAATTCGGCTTCTGTCGGTAAATATTGGCTTATTTCGGTGTTATTTTTAACCTTTAAAGTGCTCTAGCCACTTATGATTTGCAGATATAATCTTTATTTTCGGGATATAGGTTCCTTGGAGCAACAGAAATATTATTGTGTACAAGTTTGAATTTAAACGAATTACTACGATATGGATATCAAATAAGATGACATTGAAGGAACTTTATTTCTAAGTTGCCACCCTTTTACAAAATCAAGTTCAAATTTAAATTAAGGTGGTTCGAAAATTGAAATATGTATCCAGATACGAGCGTCAGACGAAAGAGATTATGGAGATTTAAAAGAGAGCTCTTTACAAAGTTGAATTCCATGTAATGAATTACTTAAATATGGATATCAATCGAAACTGCTTTGAAGATATTTTATTTCTAAGCTACATGAAGGAGGGTTGCAACCTGTTCTAAATTTCAATGTCAAGGGAAGGAGTATTAGGAAAAATTTAGCTTAAACACTAACGATATTAAAAAGTTTAAAAGATGGGTAGCACTTGAGATGGGTTCAAAATTCAATCAAATAAAATCAAAACTAATGTACAGACGAAGGCGCTGGACTGATCCTTTTTTTAGATAATGTTATGTATTTTAATGGAAAGTAATGGAAATTGAATAAAAGAAAAATACCCCCCTGTTTAAGTCCAGTATGTATATGCTTAGATATACACGTGCGCATTAAATAAGTCCGAAATTGGTTTTAATATAAATGGATGTGGTAGGAAAAAACCATCTTTCAATACTAGGAAACTAGTATGGGGTAACATATCAGATCTCTTAAACTCAACAAAATGACTTAGGCAAACATATACAATATACAAATACATACATGCACAAATTAATACATAAGGCATGGGAAATAATATGTAGTTGGCGGGACCAGCGTGGTTCATTATGACTTTATTGTTGTGCT
>NW_016228044.1:0-1305 GCF_001687245.7 Rhagoletis zephyria | reverse complement strand
TTTTATAAACGCTTTTTGTCTACGGAGGTTGTTGTGCAAAAACTGACAAAAGAAATAGAAAAGGACCACCACCACCACTTTAGCAGTGAAAAAAATTTTGTTGATGATGGTCGACTGTAGATAGAGCACGACGAGGGGAGTTGCTATTCAGTTTTTAAACAAAAAAATCGAGGGAAAAAGTTTTCATTCACTTTACTCAGGGACAGTATGTGTGTGTGGCATTTGGGGCAAAAAAAATGACCACCAAAAGATACAAAGAACGGCAGAAAATAATGTATTGCAGCCATTAACTGTGCAAGCGGAATGCGGTCAATCCCTTTGAAGTGCAAAGATAGCACATTTGTCGTTCATCTGAACTTCCCCCTAAAGCTGATGTTGAAAATGACTAACAAATGTTTTCATCTTTTTTCACAATTCCACAAAATCAGAAACACGGCAACGAACGGACCGTCTACCAGTACCACTACACCAACTGGCCCGACCACGGCGTGCCCGAGCATCCGCTGCCCGTGCTGGCCTTTATCCGCAAATCAGCCGCGGCTAATCCGCCCAACGGCGGTCCCATCATCNCCTCGATGCGATGCAGCGGCAGATCAAGCACCGCGGCACCATCAGCGTCTTTGGCTTCCTCAAGCACATTCGCCAGCAGCGCAACTTTCTGGTGCAGACCGAGGAGCAGTACATCTTCATTCACGATGCACTCCAGGAGGCCATTGACGCAGGCGACACTGAAGTGCCCAGCACGCATCTGCTGCGCTACCTGCAAACGCTGCAAACGGGTTGCGGCGAGCCAAAGCTGGCTGATGAAAAGCACGGCTCCAGCAGCAGCCACTGGCCTCTGCTGGAGCGCCAGTTTCGCCTGGTGACGCAGTTCAAGGCGAAGGACTTTAACGTCGTCTCGGCGCTGAAGCCGGTGAACAAGGCGAAGAACCGCTCGCTGAACCTCATTCCGCTGGAGGCACATCGAGTGCACATTCTCCCCCGCGTGCCCGGCACCGAAGGCTCCGACTACATCAACGCCACCTTCCTGCCCGGTTTCAGCCGCCTGCGTGAGTTCATCATAACGCAACACCCCGTCTGGGACACCATACCGGACTTTTGGCAGATGGTCTGGGACCACAATGTGACCACGGTGGTGATGTGCAGCTCGGTGATCAACGAGAAGGAGTACCCGCAGTTTTGGCCGGACCGAGAGGACGAGGCTGACTATGGGAGTTTCAAGGTGAAACTGGTCGACGACACGAGGGTGGTGCTGAACGGCGAGGGCGGCGGTGGCTTTGTCAGCCGCCGTGACCTGCTGCTGCA
>NW_016228043.1:0-1305 GCF_001687245.7 Rhagoletis zephyria | reverse complement strand
AACTAAAAATGAAACAGAATGTCCCTCTGTCTCTGTTTCACTTTTTCAATTTCAACAAAAACACCTGTTTTTNTGTTTCACTTTTTCAACTTCAACAAATACACCTGTTTTTGAAAACATAACTAATGATTTTCTAGTCATTGATAATAAAGTAAACCAAATCAAAATAAAATGATTAGAATATAGATTAAATACTAAAATAAGATAAGAAAAATTGTTGAGAAAAAAGGGGTAGCAGGTAGCGGCTTTTTTGTGATCGAAATTAAAAGGAAAGTTGACTGTCAACAAAGCAAAATTACCTTTTTCAATTGTTTTACTTTTATTATTTAATCTAACATTAAAATAAACTGATCCATTTCATTGAAATGCATTGAACTACTGGCAGTTTAGCGTGCGATTAAGCGCAAAAACGGCATGTACATTTCTCCGAAAAAGGACAAGTCACCGAAAAGCAACAGGCCGCGCCTACTCATCTCAGCTCTTGTATCCAGCTTACGCTCTCTAATTTGAAGTAAAAGATGTCAATTTAACTTATGATGGAAGCTATCAAGCAAAAAACAACAAATCAAATATTGTGAATTATCAATGAAAAAAATATGAAAACGGGCGACATTAATTTAAACTTCAACGAGTCTTCTCAGACAAAAAAAATATTTTGTCAAAAAAGCAAGAAACTCGAGTTGAAAATTTAATTTATGAGCAGCCTCAAAACAAAACTGACAGTATGAAATTTGCTTCTTGTTAAAGTTTAAATAAATATATTTTGTTTCTTAATAAAACTAAAAAATTAAAAAAACAATTTTAAAAAATTTTAAAACTGACGCAATTTTACTGCAATTGCTAAAATAAATTGCATATTTTTTGTCGACAATGATGTTTTGCTTGAGAAAGAGTGTAGCATGATTTATCTAAAAACACAATTGACAAACTTTTTTATTCTCTAGTAGTATTTTTAGAAACTGTACAAGGGCTCAGTCGAGCTCGCTTCGCTCACTCCTACCTTAACTGTGCACCGCTAATATTTATTAAAAGTTTGGCCAGCGGCTCACCCTGACGACACTTGGGCACTGTGAACGTACACCGACTCGGGCCCCGCTCGCTCCGCTCGCGAGACCCGAGTCGGTGGACGTTCACAGTGCCCAAGTGTCGTCAGACCTCGCCGCTTTAAGCTGTGCACTGCTACTTTTTTGCACAGTTGTGCTCTCACTTATTTTTTTTCTAAATCTAAGATCTTTGTTAAATTGAATCAGTTAAGCAACGGCTCACCCCGGCGTCACTTGGCTCACCAAAAACGCCCGCCGACTC
>NW_016228042.1:1170-1305 GCF_001687245.7 Rhagoletis zephyria | reverse complement strand
GATCATGTGGTTGTTGGTTTTTTTGGTTTTTGTTAATATTTCTATTATTCGAATTTTTAACTTTTTTAGTGTGCTCGTCCTTAAGTTATTTGTTTTTTGTTATTTTATGGCCTTATAACAATTATATTCAACAAT
>NW_016228042.1:0-1051 GCF_001687245.7 Rhagoletis zephyria | reverse complement strand
GTAGAAGTGATAGCTATTTCGGAAATCACCACATTTCCTCATCAGACTTCTTTCAGTAGGATTCGAACCGACGATCACCACTGACTGAGCCAGTTGCCTACGCAGTGTGCTAAGTTTGCCTTGCTAGTTCTTGTTGCTTATTTTCCACTATTTCACTTTGCTAAGCCAACTACAATCAAGCGCAACTATTCCGCTGCAATTCACTTGATCATGTGGTTGTTGGTTTTGTTGGTTTTTGTTAATATTTCTATTATTAGAATTTTTAACTTTTTAGGTGTGCTCGTCCTTAAGTTATTTGTTTTTTGTTATTTTATGGCCTTATAACAATTATATTAAACAATTTTTATGAGCTTGAGGGCGTTTTTAAGTGAAAACTTAATGTGGAAAAGCAACAATAATTCGAAAAAATGGTAGACTTCTTTCAGTTGGATTCGAACCGACGATCACCACTGACTCAGCCAGTTGCCTACGCCCTGTGCTAAGTTTGTCTTGCTAATTCTTGTTGCTTATTTTCCACTATTTCACTTTGCTAAGCCAACTACAATCAAGCGCAACTATTCCGCTGCAATTCACTTGATCATGTGGTTGTTGGTTTTGTTGGTTTTTGTTAATATTTCTATTATTAGAATTTTTAACTTTTTAGGTGTGCTCGTCCTTAAGTTATTTGTTTTTTGTTATTTTATGGCCTTATAACAATTATATTAAACAATTTTTATGAGCTTGAGGGCGTTTTTAAGTGAAAACTTAATGTGGAAAAGCAACAATAATTCGAAAAAATGGTAGAAGTGATAGCTATTTCGGAAATCACCACATTTCCTCGTCAGACTTCTTTCAGTAGGATTCGAACGGACGATCACCTCTGACTGAGCCAGTTGCCTACGCAGTGTGATAAGTTTGCCTTGCTAATTCTTGTTGCTTATTTTCCACTGACGAGGAATGTGGTGATTTCCGAAATAGCTATATCACTTCTACCATTTTTTCGATTTATTGTTGCTTTTCCATATTAAGTTTTTCACTTAAAAACAGCCTCAAGCTCATAAAAATTGTTGAA
>NW_016228041.1:0-1305 GCF_001687245.7 Rhagoletis zephyria | reverse complement strand
AAGTAAATTTTCAGCTGCTCGTTGCCGAAACTTAGCTGTATGAGTAACCGGTAATACAGTAAAAGTGAAAAAATAATAATTGATATATACGGCGCAGCGACCCAAATTGCTTCGGTGCTTTGTTTTCAATTAGCTGTTGCACGATTAAATGGCAATCAGCAGCTTTGTTGTAACTATCATATGTATGCCACTGTCGATTGTTCATAAACTCAAGAAAATATAGCAAAAAGGTATTGAAAACATCAGCAAAGATAAAGTAAAAACAATAATTCGATCGATTGGAAGCTTTTTCACGTAAATAGCTAGCGTAGAACAACGGCCACACCCATTGTCATCGTACGTTTCTTTTCGTGGCAAGTATTTTATCAATCTTGTTTTTTTTTCTATCATAAAAGTGTGCTGCCACACCAACTAAAGTTCATCGAACCCCCCATTTGTCGACTAATTTGTCTTTTCAACGAAATTTTTGGCTGCAATCAAGGCATATGAAACAGGTAGTAGCAAAAGCAACATTTACGTGTATTTTTGTTGTTGCTTCTGGTATCTAAATGGTCAAAAAAAGTATTCTACTTTCAAATATCATTGTGAGCGATGGGAAAAAAAAATAAAAATTAAAATTAAAATTGGTGTGACTTCCTTTCTTTGTAAATTTGTTTCATTCGAGAAGCATCAAAACATCCTTTGCAGGGCCCACTAATCAGCGTTTATGCTCCTGAGTTAAGCGAACATTGCAAAGGCTGGTTTTCAATCGCTTTTTGTGAAGATTCATATGCACATTTTGCCAATTAAAATTTTTTGCGGAAAAAATTAACAATATTTTACAGTGTAGAGACCAAAAAAAACCTGTTTAATTTAATGTGCCTGGCTGCAGTTTAGCATATGTCGGATTTATCAATATATGCAGTTCATTTGAGGCCAACTTATTTACGAAAAGCTTTCGGACAATTGAAAATTTAGGTGGCGTAATACATAAGCATTTATTAAACGTAAAATTGTTGATGTTAAGTTGAAACTGCACAATTGAAGTTTGAAAAACAAATTTCCTTTTATATTTTTTGACTCTAGCGTTTCATGGCACCTCCTAACCTTTCGGTTCTGAAGACATATTTGTGCCCAACATTTGAATTGATTCTCTATATCATTATATAAATAGGCAATCATGTTTCCTTTACACCCCTTTTACGGCTAAACTATACTTCTAAGGTATAAACAGTTATATATCATTAGAAAGGTATTTTAATGCTGATGTTCAGGCGATTTCTAAAATTTCAAATCAGTTTAAAATAGAGCGAAAAAATCAATTCA
>NW_016228040.1:0-1305 GCF_001687245.7 Rhagoletis zephyria | reverse complement strand
AGACATGTGAGTTGAAGTCTCAAACTTTCTAGAAAATTTATAAAAATTTGGAATATTAAAAACAAATTGTAGCCCATTCAGTTTCAGTAGAAGACGAGCTCGAGTCAGAATCTGTTTTCATATTTTAAGCTTCAAATTTAAAACATATTTAGTTGGTGTGCTTATTAAATACAACATTCACATTAAAATGTTGACTGAAAGGTATATTACCGAATTATCGCTAAACGAATTTTCGAGTACGAATGAAATTTAATAGTGTTAAATGTGTATGGGCAAGTAAAATTACAGGTGGTCGAACATCAAAAATCAAAGTAAAGCTACATAAATCATATCCAAGAGTCGGTAGCTTGCACCTTTTCCAAATTTTTAGAACTTACATTGCACCGTAGCAGTAGTCGTCTTAAGTTTGAAATACTGACAGCCGATTTATCGTTGGATGTTTAATTATAATCAAAAGATTATCTCTTATTGTCATCTTCTCCGTGTTCTTCATTTATGATTAACTCACCACCACCTTTCAAAAGATTTATTAATGGCGAAACCAGCTTTTCCTCTAAATCCTGTAAAACCTGCAAATCGTGATTGCAAATCGGGTTGGGCTGAATCCAAACAGTTTGTTATTTTGCGAAATCCTTGCAAACGAAACAATTGCAAGCTGACACCTTTTTAATAATGGTTTAAATTTAATTAATGCTTTCAATCTGCTCACACGTATGAGTTGTCAAAAACCATTGTTTTGAACATGTAAACCTCAAGTAAATGTCAATTACACCAATTTACAATAGTATTTCTTAAATGTAAAAAATCAGTACAAAATCAGTACAAACTCAAAAAATCAGTAGATTTTGCATACTGATTTCGGCCTCTTAAAAATCAGTACAATAGCAAAAAAATCAGCACATCTACTGATTAAATCAGCGCATCTGGCCACCCTACCACAGACACTCACAACCTATATTGAAGGATCAAGCCAATGATAAAGATGAAGAACAGGACAAAGTTAAAGATAAATAAAAAGACTAGGATAAAGACAATGATGAAGAGGAAGACGAAGATGAAGATGAAGATGGAGATGAAGATGAAGATGAAGATGAAGATGAAGATGAAGATGAAGATGAAGATGAAGATGAAGATGAAGATGAAGATGAAGATGAAGATGAAGATGAANATTGAAGGATCAAGCCAATGATAAAGATGAAGAACAGGACAAAGTTAAAGATAAATAAAAAGACTAGGATAAAGACAATGATGAAGAGGAAGACGAAGATGAAGATGAAGATGGAGATGAAGATGAAGATGAAGATG
>NW_016228039.1:0-1305 GCF_001687245.7 Rhagoletis zephyria | reverse complement strand
AAACAAAGAGATCTACAAGTTAAAAGAATGTATAAATTAAAACAGAAACTACTATGTATATAAAGAGAATAATAAAAAAATTTAAAGATTAAATTAAACAAAAAAATATTTCTAAAAAATTAAGTTAATAAAAAAAGATACATTAAAAAGGGAAACATTTATAAAACAAGCAACTAAGTAAAAAGAAAAATATTTATTCTTTCCTTTTTAAAACAAAAAAATTTTAAATTTCAAGATTTAAATTACAAAAGAAAAAAAATCAAATTACAAAAATTAAAACATATATCTATATAAAAAATTTGTATTTTAAAAACAACAACAATATAATCTAAAAATTAAATTAAGAAACATTTAACTAAAAAACATACAATAAAATGAGATCCTAAGAGGGCACGAATATAAAAACAAAAAAGCCTAAATATTCAAAGAAAATTTATGAAAGAGAAAGAAATAAAATAAGTTGCTGGAAATTTAGGAAAATTGAAAAAATAGTTTGAAACGATAAAATCTAAGAATTACATTGAAATTTAAAAAAACATAAAATAAACTTCTAAAAATTAAATGAAACAAAAAAATTATATGTATATCTTTTATTTAGAAACGACAGATTCTAAAATTTAAGGAAAAGAAATTAATTTAAAAAAAAATGTATATGTATTACAAAATTACTATTTTTTTAAACAAGAAAATCTGAAAATTAAAATTAAAACAGTTTTTGAAATTAAATAAAATAAGATCATGAAAAATGAATGAAATTAAAAAAATTATTTTTTAAAGCAATAAAATCTGATAAATTCAAAGAAACTTAACTTAAAAAAGAAAAAATATAATATTTACGTATATAAAAATCTCGTGTCACGGCGTTTGTGGTCGAACTACGAGAATCGAAGTATATTTCATACCGCTAGATGCAGGGGGCGTAGTACCTCCCTTAAAAACTGAATATACCTATAGACAACCACCAAACCATAATATTAGAAGATAAATGCGTCACTAAATCATGAACGTGAACTGTTGGTGATAATGTTGAACCAAAATGTTTCAATTCCAAAAATTAAATTTGGCGGGACGAAGTTCGCCCGGTCTGATAGTATGTATTTGTTATCCGATATCAAAATTGGAATAATTTGCGCTAAACTCAAGTTATTCACAAAACCCATATTCGCGGTAAGATTTTGATGATATTTGAAAGCAAAATGCATCCGCTAGGTGGCGACTAAGTCGATACGTTCATAAAATCTGTACTTATCGTCCAATTTTAATGAAATTCAAAATGTATGCCGCAGGTGAGATGAGAAATACTTT
>NW_016228038.1:0-1305 GCF_001687245.7 Rhagoletis zephyria | reverse complement strand
GATTAGTTCACCCATCGACATTCCTCTAGAAATAAAGTCAGCTGGATTTTTGTCAGTGGGCACATACCTCCACTCGCAGTTGGTTGTATTGATATTGATTTGTCGTAAGCGATTCGCTACAAATTGTTTGAGACTACCTCTGTCCCGTCGCAACCAGCAGAGTACTACCATAGAGTCGGACCAACATGTCGTCGATCCGATCTTTATGCGATGTTGAGTTTCGCAAACCGTCATCACCCCTTGAATTAATTCGCTAAGTAACGCTGCGGCTCGCAGTTCGAGACGTGGTATGGTTTCTGTTCGTAGAGGTGCGACTCTAGATTTGGTTAACAGCACATTCGATTTGATGCCCTCTTCGGTATTTATTACCATGTATACGGCCGCTCCGAAGGCCTGCGTTGATGCATCGGAAAAGCCATGCAAAGTCATATTTAATCGTCGAGAGAAGCCTATCCATCGCGGTATACGAAGGTTATCAAAGTATGGAATTTGGGAAAAAATACTCTGCCATGCCACCTTCAAAGGTTCTGGTAACATAGCATCCCACCCCTGCTATTCCTTCCAAATTTTTTGAATTAAGATTTTTGCATTTATTATAAAAGGTGCCGCTAGCCCATCAGGATCATAAATTCGTGCCGTTATACTTAAAACTGATCGCTTTGTCCAACAAGTAGAGTCCGCATCCGGTAACGATTGCACTGCGAAGGCAAACTCATCCGTTGAAGGAATTCATTTGAGACCAAGTACCGATGCTTCTATATGGGTATTCAATCAAGCATCGCCTCCGGCTGATTGTGCATCGATGGAGCGGTGAATATAGTTCGAATTTGTACGCCACTTGGTTAGTTCAAAGCCACCCGCTTTCAAAAGCTTCTGCATTTGCTGGCATCATAGCAAGAGTTCCTCCTCCGTGTCCGCGCCGGCCAGACACTCATCCATATACAAATTATCTAAGACTGCCCGAACTGCAGCGATACTCCGGTATCAGTCAAACAAGACGCATCAAAGACTACTCGAAATTTTTTGGTTATCGCATGGTGAGGAATATAATAAGATTTTGCTGCCTCCGGCCTATTAACTGGACGTAGCCAGTCTTTCGCTACGTATTCATTAATGAACGTGTGATATTACTCCTTTAACTCTGCATCTCGACAGAAGCGTTGTTCCAATCGTAAGAATCATTGCAGCGCTATCGCCCGATTGGAACCGATACTACCCCAATGGGGCGTCAGAGGAATTTGTAAAATATAACGTCTAGCATGTGAGTCAAACTTGTGCGTTTTTAAAAAATGATCTTCGCACGCT
>NW_016228036.1:0-1305 GCF_001687245.7 Rhagoletis zephyria | reverse complement strand
GTGGTAATGCACGGAAAAAATTCCTGTGTTGTATTACTTATTATAAAAATTTCTGTATGTTTTTTAGCATTTTTTCATTGGGCGATATTTTTTAGAGACAGAAAACATAGAAAAGCATGAAACATAGAAAGAAAGTCAACGGCCCTAAGTAAGAAAAAAGTTGGTAAAATTTGTTAAGTATATCAATTTTTTTGGGGATAATTTAAACGTGGACTTTTGGGGAAAAAAGCTAACGTGCTTCGAGCACTCTGAATATTAAAATAAAATTTCGCTAATTTCAAGTAGAAATTAAATAAAAATATATATTTTTTTTTAATTAGGTAAAACTTGACATTTAAGAACAATTTAAAATTACGCCGAAAAGATAAATAGCAAAACATGTTTTAGGTTTTGATTGAGGACTAGTCTGGTATTTAAAAAAAAAATACATTACTCACATAATTACATAATTTATTTATTTTCTTTAAACTCTGAATTACAAAAGCTTTGAGAAATTCAAACAAAATTAAAATTACAATTAAAATAAATAAAATATTATAGACAATAAGAATAAATGTTGCGTGTCTGCATAGTAATTAGAACTAAACAATATTTTTTGTAAAACAACATTTGTTGTTATTGTCCATCCGCTTTTATTTATTTTAATTTTAAAGTTCGTTTGGAAGAAGCTATATGCAATAATTCAATTCTACAAAAATTTATAATATCATTTTAATGCCATATTTAAAAAAAAAATATCTGAAAGAAGCCTTTGTGGGCATAGTGTATGTGTGTATATAGGTACGTATAGTTTTAATTTCCTGAAAGTAAACAACATCGATGTCAAAACCATTCATCCTAATTGAATGGAGAAGAATGAGGCCGCGAATATATCGCAGTGCTTCGCGAGGACTTCGCTTTTAGCTTTTTAAATTAACATTTTGGCCTCAATATCCACGATCTATAGGTGACAGGCAGATCGTAATAATTATTGCAAATTAATTACAACACCAAATCATATATAAATGACTATATGCCAACTGTAAGCCCAATAATCATAAACTGAAGAACAAAGGGGCGTCATATTTAAATGCACCATTAAGCGATTATAAACATAAATTTTATTACAGCAAATTGACCCTCAAGATATCACTTGCTTTTATAAAAATTGAATTTTACTTTTAATTTAAAATATTTCTTCATTTGCCACTTCAAAGTGGCGCAGGAACGCTGGCAGTAGTACATTAAATGTTGCTGCCGCCGCCTTGTTAAAATATATTCACTTAATAAATGAGGTACTTACGAATGTCACTCATACGCCATGCG
>NW_016228035.1:0-1305 GCF_001687245.7 Rhagoletis zephyria | reverse complement strand
TGGAAGCTGCCTCCATTTGACGCTTGTTAGGCTGCAATTAATTACACTTCCTTCTTCATACTTCTACCCGCCAGTGGACGTGCGTTTGCATGCCTGTATGCTATTGTTGTTATTGTGAAATTTGAAACTGTTCAAAAATGTTTGAGGTTGCGCACATTTTGCACAAAGCGGACGCATATTTCATAATTCAACATAAGAGTCAAGCGATGAGTGCCGATAGTAGGATGTGAATCGCTGAAATGCGAGAGGGGGGTGGAGTAAGTACAATGACCGAATTTCAAATTCGTTAGGCAATGGGAGGGGCCACCAATTTATGTCAGTTAAGTTTGAAACATAGTTGGCAACGCTGTCGGCATAGTTAATTAGGAACTGATATGGCCCATTGGGATTCTGTGGGCGTTAACCTTGGAAAATCAGCTGGGAGGCTGAGTAGTAATTCCAACCATTTCTTAGGTAAGTATAATTGATGAATATTTCATTTTATGAGACTTTGAAAATAAGTTTGTAGACTTTTTAATGAGCATGCGGTATTTTTTTTTTGCGAACATGTGCGTGTATGAATAGTTTAAAGTTTTGTTTTAAATTTGCAAATTTAGTTAAAGTTAGAGTCATTTGCCGAAAAATTTGGGATTCTGATTTATTTATCTAATTTTTTTTCACAGAAAGGCTTAAATTAAGAGTGCTTGAAGGGAGCTATTATTCAAACTATTAATGACCAGGAACAGTTTGAAGCCTACAAAATACAACTTTGAAAAACAACTAATCGAATATCCTGCGGTTTCTAGGAGCCATAATATAGCTGTAGTTGAAGTGATGACAGTGAAATTCGAAAAACATATGTGTACAGCTTTATTTCTGCCACACAACGAGTGGAGTGCAGTTAAATACAACTTGAACGAGGTATTCCATTTAACTCTTTGTAAGACAAAACTTGCAAAAAGATATTACCAGAACTATAAATATCTACAATTTTGTTAGGAACAATTAAAGTAAAGACTGACAGATTCATTCATATACCAGAAAAAAATATATATATATTTCGACGAACTGACATATAACCTTCTCCGATTTGTTGCGAGAAGTTACCAGGAAGCGTTCACGTACTCGGTTCTCTGGCAAAGTAGGGGAAAAATGCGAGAGCAAAAGAGAACCTTTGTCAGAAGTTGCAAAATTTTACCCTAACAAATTTTTTTTGCTAAAATCTGTTCAATGTTCAATGACAAAAGCAGCCATGTAAATAAAAAAATGGCGTCTACAGTGTATCTGAAAGTTTTGCCAGTTTTTATCCGGAAAGCATTCCCTTAC